>NW_015094507.1:12403721-12404187 GCF_001431845.1 Calidris pugnax
GAAACGCGGCCGCCGAACAAAGCCCTCGGCCGCTGAGGGCACACGCACACCCGCACACACACACACCCGCACACCTCTCCGCAACGCTGCGGGGGCAGCCCGGCTCTGCCCTCCCCAGGAAGGAGAGGCGGCAGAGCCCGGGGGCGCCCGGCTGAGCTGCGGGGGGGATGGGGTAGGGGGGGGCTGCCGCCGCCATTGGTGCTAAGGACACTCTCACCACCCCCCCGCACATCCCCGCACACACACCCCCGCACCGCCTCCTCCAGGAGGAGGGAAGAGAGAAACAGCGCGGCGGCCACCTGGAGGGGAGAAGGGGGCCACTGGCGACGGATCTGACGGGAGGGCGTCCAGGGTGGGGGGGACGGGCTCCGGAGGGCGCGGGGAGGACGCGGGGGCCCCCGCAGGAGGCAGCGGGGAGGCGGGCGTGGGTGCGGGAGCCGCCTCCCCACCGGCGGGCAGGGGCTGT
>NW_015094507.1:12404197-12408389 GCF_001431845.1 Calidris pugnax
AGGGGCGGGGATGGGGGGGGAGCTGGGAGCGCAGCAGCGGTACGGCCCGGGCCGAGGGTGCCGTCCGGGGCAGGAGGGAAAAAATATAAACAACCGCGCCGCAGAACGGAATAGAAGAGCTAAGGGAGGTGTCTGTGAAGGCGTAGGGAGGGCAGGAGACGCTTCCTAAAGTTTGTCATTCCTCCAAGGATCGTTTCCCGTCCCGAGTCCTTGCCCGAGCCCTCTCATCCCTTAACAAGGGCGTTTCGGCTCGGTTCGTTGAGTAAAACAGCCTGGAAAACGCAAAAAGTGCTTGGGAGTAATTGTTACTGACCATAAAGTAAACATCCCTCCCCACACACCTTGTTTCTTTTTGTTTAGTTTATGTTTTCTTTTGCTGCTACACATAACAGTAAGGTAGCTTGACTTCCCATCACTAGGAAGAGTGTATTCAATAAGATAAGGGCTAAAAGGTACTGACCTTTGACTCCACTGGAAAAAAAAATATATGAATATAAATCATCTCGTTACATTTATGCCAAAAACAATCAAATTGAAAGGAGTGCGTGGTCAAGAGAAGTGCCCCCCAAAGCATCGCTTAAAAAAATCCACGGATGTATCGCCAAAAATTGTTTAAAGGAGTTACTGAAAATAACTAACAGTCACGCTGGTGGTCGATTGCTCAAATTTTGCAATATTTCTGTCATTATTTTTAAGACATGCATTCGGAACCGCTTATATCCGAGAGCTGGCATCCAAGGGTCTGTTAACTATTTCCTGGGTTTTGTTAGAGTTGTTAGGCTTTCTCCTTGTCCTACTCCCCTGAACATCCTAATAACATTAGCGAAAGAGCAGGAATAAAGTACCTAGAGCACGGCTTGAATCTGGGAGGTTAAGATCTAGATCAGTTAAAAGATATTAATTGCTTCTGAATGGTCTCAAAGAGCATTTGCCGTGTATATTTATGTCAATAACGCCTTGATTAGGGCACGGATGGAAATTGCCATCGCACTCCAATTCACCGGGGTACCCAAGTGCGTGTGGCTCTGAAGTTACCGGTCTCTTAAAGACAGTCTCGGGCTGCGCTCCCCGTCCCCCCCCCCCGTCCTGGGGCGAAGAGAAGGCGTCTCCAAAGGCGTCTCGTTTTCCAAGGCGTTTTAAAGGCGGGAGGGGAAGGGGGGCGAGGGGTGAGCTTTCCTCAGCCCCCTGGGGCCGTGCGAGGCCGGGTCCTGCCTCCCCGCCCGCTGCAAAGCAAGGGAAGCTTCGGCGGGTCAGAAAAATCTGCCCCCCCGTTACCAGCACCAGGCCGATGGGGTGTTTTACACAATCGCGAGAGTCACCCCCGTGGTTAATTCGCTGATACTTACCTTTTTTAAAAACGCTGTCAGGAAAGCAATTGTCTATAAGCAATGTCTCATGCTTGAAAATATTTTTTCTCTCTCTGCATGAGAAATAGCCACCGTATTCTTGGGTGTGTGTGTGTGTTAGGAAACGCATCCAAATTCATAAACTTTATTTTATAAAAGTATCAAAGTAAGCCTGAATGTGCTGGAGGAGAAACTGGATCAGACATGTCCTATAGGGAAGTGACCCAATAGGGCTTTTCTTTTTTTTTTTTTTTTTTCCCTTTTCCCCCGGCTTTGATTTGTACAGTTCTCTCTCTCTCTCGCCCGCCCCCCCCTCCCCTTCTCCTTCCCCCCCTTTCCCCGCACGCACGCACACACACACACTGCACTATACGCTGCATATTGTGCCCGGCTACACAAGTTTTCTACTCCACGTAGTTGGAAACCTGTCTGTGAAATGCTTTGTTTTCACCCAGCCTTTCTTCAGATGTCCCCTTTTATTATGCGTCCTTTTACATCGAATCGCGCCGCAGTACCTGTTCACTCAATTTCCCAATATTATCTGTTTTGCAGGGTATTCTCACCCGAGAATAAAGGCAGCAGAACTGGGCACGGCAACCTCCGTGCGTCGGGCAGCCGGAGAGTCTTTCTGGGCCCCCTCCCTCGATGCCCCGACCCTCCGTGTCGGCGGAGCCGCTCCGTTCCCCGCCTCAGATGCAACGAGGAAAGAGGAGGGGTGGGGGGACAGGGGGCAACCGGGACCGCGGTGCGTCCCCACGGGGCTCAGCCCCTCCGCTCGCAGGTGTCACCTCCGCTCCGACGGCCATACCGGCGGTACGGGCATCCCGTCGCGGTGCATCGCTCTTTATCGATTTAACACCGTCGTGTTCTCCCCTCCGGGACAGACGGGCTTCCCCGGGGCGCGGCGGCAGCAGCCTCGCCGAGCCCGCCGCCGGTGACAACGGGCACCGGGCCGGTACGAAGACCGCGACTTTAGCTACCGTGGGCTGCCTTTCCTCTCCCTGCGTACCTGGAAGAGGGCAGCTCGGCCGGCGCTCATCTCCGCTGTCACAAGTCGCGGATTTTGAGGAAGGAAAACAAGGCTGACGGCCGTGAAACGGCCAAATTCTCCCCTCGCTCGGGAGCTGCCTCTTGGGATGTGCTGGGAATGTCCCTGGCGCAATGACACCCCCCACCCCCGGCTGGGAATAATGTAAAGATTTGTCCATGCTTAGTGTAACTTGGAAAGCTGAGTAATTCCCTCTCGTGTGCCGCTCCCTTCGCGTTTTGTACTTTATCGGCCGTAGCATTTATACATTAAAAATCTATCGTCGAGTCCGAGCCCCCGGGCTCCAGCGTCGGGGGGAACCGGAGCAGTTGATGACACCCCCCCCGGGCTGCTGCTGCGGGGGAAGAAACCGGGTCCCAGTACACCGGGAAACGGATCCTCGGGGAGCTGCTGGTCCTCGCTGGGGCTGCGGTGGGGCTGGCGAGGTGGATGCTCGTGTCCCCTGGTATAAATTAGCAGAAGTGTATCCCACTGATTTATTTATTTTTCCCAAACCAAGGGTGTTATAAAAGACATTCTCTGCGGCTCATGTTGACAAATAACTCGTGAGCTACCTGACAGTGTTAGTCCAGTTGTTGCCCATATGTCTAAATACCCTCCGAGAGACGTCAGTGCCGTTTAGCGAGAGAATTACCTCAAATGAAAACCAGAAGGAAGATGAGGGTTTGTTTTTTTTCTTCTCCCCCAAACCCACTTTACACCTGATGGCAGTAACACACAGGGAAGATTTTTGAAAATTCGGTGTCACCTTCCCGCATGGCAGCGATCGCTTTACAACATGACGGGGGGCGGGGAGGGGTGATGCTTTTTTTTTTTCCCTTTTCTTTTTTCTTTTTCTTTTTTTTTCTTTTTTAATCCATACCTTCACTAAATGACTTGCGTTCATGTTTGTTTAACAACGGGTCGCTTCGGCAAATAAGACAATCAAAAGAACATTGGAGCATTGGAGACTGTGTGGATACATTTCTCTGCCGCTTGTTGTAGACGCCTGGACACCCAGAGGAGTTGTTGAATGCCTCTCCTCCCATCCTTCCTTTATTTACCCAAATGAACACAGGGAAAGCTTTTAACCGAAGGGAGATTTAAGGTGATAAGCAGCGAACAGGCGGTCGGCACTGGAAGCCTGGGCTTCGCGCTGCAAGCCCTCCGTGGGGCGAAAGGGATGGGGTGCTTCAAAGGCTTTTTGGGGGGGGTTGGGTTTTTTTGGGTTGGCATTTTTCTTCTTTCGAAAACCGAGACTGTTTCGTCTTCCTCGAAATATTCCGACGGTCGCCTTGCCAGTGTGATTTCATTTTAAAGAACTATTTAGGCGCACCGACTGGTTTGGTTATTAATCCAGGCTTTTGAGCCTCTCTTCTGGTTTTTAGGGAAGACTCTGCAACCCTTCTCTCCCACGCACCCCCAGGCGCTCTCTTTCTGCTGTATCTACTCTTTTTTTTCCTTTTTTTTTTTCTTTTTTTTTCTTTCTTTTTTTTTTTTTTTTTTTAAGGAGCCAGCAGTTTTAGGAGCCGCGTCTGGTTTGGGGGGTTTTTTGGGGTTTTTTGTTTTATTTTTTCCAGGGGACGAGGGAGATTAGGAATAGTCCCGCTCCCTGGGAGAGAAAGAAGCCCCCTCTCTCCATATCCACTTGGCGGCCGGTTCTGAAGCGCCTCTGTCTCCTGATGTAAGAGGACGGGGGTTGGATTTGGGTTTGGTTGGTTTTTTTTGCTCTTGTTTGGATTATTCCCCCCCCCCTCCAAAATCACGAAAATTTGTTAAAATCTTTCTCCATCCTCCTCCTCCTCCCCGCCCCCCCCCC
>NW_015094507.1:12408705-12411758 GCF_001431845.1 Calidris pugnax
CCCCTCGTTATGTGAGAGGGAGAAGCCTGGGAGCCGATAAAGGGGCTGGGGAGGCGGCAATGTCTGGCTGCCCGTCGGTGTGAGGAGCAGTGACAGCCGCAAAGTTTTTTGTTGTGTTTTTTTTTGGTTTGGGTTTTGTTTTGGTTTTGTTTTGGTTTTTTTTTTTTTCTTCTTTCCCCCCTCCCTGTGCCATTAATGAACCAATTAAAGAGTTGGGCTCCTCACCCCGGGAGAGCTCTCCTGCAGGCAGCCGGGCTCAGGGACTCAAGGTAGGTAAAAAAAAAAAACAACAAAAAAAACCCAACAAACCAACCCAGAAGATGACAACCCCAGCACAAACCGCCAGCCCCAGCAAGGAGTCCCAGTGATGTGTGGGGCTGGGCTGCGGGTCGCTTCCCCTCGGTGGAAAAAGAGGAGAAAAAAAAAATAATAGTAATTTGGTTGGAAAAAATGTGATGTTTGGGGGTGATTCCGGCTCGGGGCAGGGCCGGGCAGAGCGTCCTTCCCCTGGCTGGGGTGCAGCTGGGGTAGACCGCCCCCCCCTCCTTCGATCCCAGCTGGGGAATGAGGGGAGCAGCCGAGACGAGGGAAAAATTAAAAAAGAAAAAAAAAAAAAGAAAAAAACCCCAGAAATAGTCCGGGATGGGAAGCTATAGCCCCGCCGCAGGGCCGGCAGCGCCGTGCGAGGGGAGGTCCGGCCACCGCCGGGGCTCGGCGGGGAGGGGGCAGCCCTACCGGCACCGGTAACACCGACCCCAGCCTTTGCCGGGATCCGGTCTGTGCCTTGGTTTGGTGCACACCTGGGCCGGGGGGTGCGAGGGCTGTGGGAGGAGAGTGCGGGGCAGGCTCCGCTACGGGCGCGCTGGACGGGAAAAGATACTTCTTTTTTTTTTTTTTTTCTCTTTCTTTTCCCCTCTGGTGGGAGAAAATACTACACCCGCCGGAGGCTGTTTGTTGATTATTATTTCTCGCGGCTCCTCCGCGGCGTTTTGTAGCCGCTCTCTCACCCCAGGACTGCTCTTGTCTCCACAGAGGCTCCCGGGAAGGCACCCAGCGCCCTGGGAGGCAGCCCACGGCCGGCCGCTTCGGGCCTCGGATTGACAGCGGATCACGGCAAGAAACGGGATTATTATGACCCTCTTCCGAGGAGCTATGCTGCCCGCCATGAGTAGGAAAAAAGGCCAGAAATACCTCATTTGGTTGCTGTGTGGTGCGGCGAGCTTCTAGCTTTTTTATCGTTATTATTAGTAGTATTTTATTTTTCCTGCAGTTGTTTGGAGTCTCTGAGCAGCACTGGATAAATGCCTTTCCCGTCCGACTGACTCTGCTTTTCAGAGAATTATTTTTTTTGTTTTGTTTTGTTTTCTTAAGAACATCTCTCTGGTCTTCGCTACTTGTTTGCATTTTACGCAACTGAACGGTTTCTCAGAGCAATGGCCGCGCTCAGAATCACCGCCTGATGCTCCGCAGAGATGACTCGCAGCTGAAAGTTTCCCTTCCACCTTTGGATGAATCTCTGGAGTTTAAATTGTAGGAAGGAAGGGGGAAAAAAACACGATGAAAGAGAAGTCCAAAAATGCTGCCCGGACTAGACGGGAGAAAGAAAACAGTGAATTTTATGAACTGGCGAAATTACTACCCCTGCCCTCCGCTATCACCTCTCAGCTGGACAAAGCATCCATAATCAGACTCACCACCAGCTATTTAAAAATGAGGGTGGTTTTTCCAGAAGGTAGGTGGGAATGCCTATTCGCTTCTATTTCCATTCTGATTCAGGTATCGGTTGTCGCTTTTGCTTAAAAAAAAAAAGAAAGAAAGAAAAAGTAAATGGCGTGGGTCGGTGTGCTCGGAGGTAGGGTGCGCTCCGCTGTCACTTTTTTCTCTGGCGTAAATACTTTCCCTTCGGTTCCTATGACAGGTTTGGTTGGGGACTTAGGGTGCTTTTGTCAACACTTGAAGGCACACTGAGGTCCGGTGCTAAAGCAAACACGGGGTTTCTTTTCCCCCGGTCTCCCAGTAAGATGGGCATCCCCCCGCCAAGCACGTGCGTGGCGAAAGAGGGGACGATTCACCCCTATTTATAGCTATACTATGGGAGGCGGGGGAGTTAATATATGGGTAAATATTTACATAAGTCTATGCAAAGTCCTAAAGCTTTAGCTCAAGCCTGGAGCAAAGGTGCGGTTACAGGTACAGCACACGTTAACGGGCGTGCTCACACACACACGCAGCCTCAATAAATAAGGCAGACACACCGAATCGCATGGTGAATGGGATGTGTCTGAGGGTCATTAGGGCAGTTGGAGGGCGTTCATCCACCTGGGGAGTTTTTAACGGGAATTTTGTACCCGGGACATAACTCAATCCCCGCTGCAAACCCCGCACCCCAGCCCGGGCCTGATTCTCCTCCAGGGTCAGGCGACAGGAAACTTGGAGTTGGCTTCCACGCCAGCAGCGACAGTCCCGCCTGCCTGGCAAAAGCAGGCTCCAGCCTCCTGAAGCATGTCTTGCTTTTGAGTAGAATTAGGGTTTAAAGCGACCGTCTTGGGGCTCCCGTGCCAAGAAAAACAAACACCACAGAAAGTTAAGAGGGTCGGAATAAAGTTCTCCAGTGTTCTCGCTCTGTTGCTTTTAGAAGTAGGAAACGAAATCAAAAAATACTTCATTAATCTTTTTTTAGATCGGTCAATTGAGATATTGTCTGCATGAAAGAAAAAGTATTGAGAGCTTTTTTTTTTCCGACCGAATACCAAAATTCGCTACATCTTTCCTTGAAAAGAGTGTGTAGGTAAGAAACAGCATAACAAGGGCATGTCCCTCTGTTTCCTGCAGCAGGACTTTGAGTCGCTCGGTCGGTCTGGCCGATTATTGTGTTTTACAAATCAAAGTGAATATACGGCCTGTTTTGTCGGTTTGGGTTTTTTGCCTTTTTTTTTTTCTTTTTTAAACTTAAAAGTCTGTTCACAGATTAAGTCTGTGAACTATTGGTCCTAATCCTATATTTTAAAAGTAAACATACTATCGGGACTTTATTTGGACTGGTGGAGGTACCC
>NW_015094507.1:12411835-12412182 GCF_001431845.1 Calidris pugnax
CCCCCTCCCCGGTTACGTGTGAACGCTTATACCTAGAGTCCACAGCAGTAATTTCCAATCCAGTGCATCTTGCAATAGTTTCTTTAAACAACTTCCCGTTTCTCCGAGCCACTTAAAACCAAAGAAGGGCATAAATGAAAGCTTTAAAAAAAATAGTAATAATTAAAGCCTTCGTCAAGCCACTTTCCTCCTCTATATGATCTGCCACCTTGAAGATCATTATGCGGGACAACACTCTGTTTCAAAGGAGACCGGGTTGTCCTTTATACTGCCTTCGCATACTTTATAAAAATAAAGCTCTTGCAAACTCCGATGCCCGCGATGTTCCTAAAAGGATTATTAGCAAT
>NW_015094507.1:12412322-12413318 GCF_001431845.1 Calidris pugnax
AGAAGCATATGGTGTTGCTTGTAGGCTTGTGAGTAATGATGGGAAGAGAAGAATAGCTGATCCCCGGCCCTCGGTGGCGGCGCAGGATGTTTGAATGCCCTGGGGAACCGTGTGGCGAAGTGCGCCGGGGCCGGGGCCGCTGCCGGCCGCAGCAGATGCTAATTTGGGCGCGGAGACAGAGGGGGCGGCTTAAGCGGGGCTTTCGGAGGCAGCAGAGCCTTTGCAGCTTAATTAAAGGCAAACTGCAAATTAAAAAAAAAAAAAAAAAAAAAAAAAAAAGGCGGCGAGCATTTAGATGTATCAGCTTCCTGAGATCTTAAAGGCAGCAAATTTCAAGCTGAAAGTGGATCAGTGGTTCTGAGTTTATATAATGGTTTTAATCTGTGCAAAACACCAGTGCTTCTGGCATCTCAGAGGGGCAGCAGCGTCAGCAAAGCGAGCAACAATACGGTCATTTGTTACTCGTGGAGGGAGGGAGAGAACAAAAGTGAACAAAAAGTTGTGAGAAAGAGAATCCCTTATATCTCTTCTTTTTATTTCCGCATCTACAAAGTGTGTGAATAGTGCTATTTACACATATATTTTACACTTCTGTGGTGAGAATGAGCTACGTATTCCTGGGCGCTTATTTTATATAGGTTATCATCACGTTATACCAGACTCTTCTATAAGATAAATCCCATTAACTGCAGAGTTCTTCCACTGCTGCGTCGGGAGGTGCGATTTCTCTGCAGGTCCTGTTTGGACTGGTTTGCCTAGTAGCAAATTTCAGTCCAGTTCCCAGTATTTAAGCAAATCGAACAATGGTTTCTTTGATACTAATATTACTGGGGGAAAAAAAAAAAAAAAAAAAAGAAAGAAAGGCGGCGAGCAGGCACGGAAGGGCTCGCCCCTTCGAGGCGCGGCTGCCGCGGGAGGCCCGGCGCCGGGCAGGCGGCACATCCACGCAGGACGGCCGCTCCGCGCAGCCCCGCGCAGGGCCGCGGGGGTGGGTGG
>NW_015094507.1:12413328-12541480 GCF_001431845.1 Calidris pugnax
CGGCTGCGGGGGAGGGGGGCAGGCGAGGAAGAGGAGGGTCATCCCGGTTTCCCTGTGCTCCCAGCCAGAAAAAAAAAGGTCATGGCTTCGCTGGGAATGGAGGGCAGGTAGCGGCAGGCAGGGAAAATACGCATCCAAGGCGTTTCTGAAAGAAGGAGGCAGGGTAGGGATGATGGATGGATGGATGGATGGATGGATGGATGGATGGATGGATGGATGGAACGGGGGGGTCCGTTTGCTTGTTTTTCCCTGGGGAGAAAAGCGATACAAGCAGCGGGACAGACCCGGGGAGTTGTCTGGAGACGGGTGGCAGGAGGTTGGGGAGCGCGGTGAAGTGTCACGTCCTACATTTAAAGTGATCTTGGAGGAGTCAGGATTAGAGGAGGGTTGTCTCCCTACCAGCGAGTTCCACTTCCAGCGTAACTCACACCCCCCCTTCCCCGGTACGAGAGCGAATTTCCATCTGCCCGGAGAGTGCTTGCACAGTGGCTGGCTGTAAATAATCACGTACAGAAAGATATACGCTCCTCAGCGCCCCGCACACGCGGGACTGGGGACAGGGAGACAGGCGGAAAGAATCGCTGCGTGTTTTTACCTCTGAAAGGTTCCGAGAGTGGGAGAAGGCGGGTAGATTTCGGGTTCATTTTGGAAACAGGAGAGTTTTCTGGGAGTGAAATGCCAGGAGAGTCACACACAGGGAATAATCACGATACCGTTTCCGTCTGGCTCCCAGAAATCTGAAGGCAGATCGGTGGCACCGAATAAACTTGATAAAGCGAGCAGAGATTTTCCGGCAAGCTCCCTCCCGTAACGGCTGTGTAATTCTCACAAACTACTAAAACGCCTGGGTTGTTCTCTTACCCCCGATTTCACTTTAATAGGTCTCCAGCAGATCAAAACTGGTAAGGGCGAAAAAACATTGAGCGGCTGATGTAACTTGCATCATTTCAGCCCTAAAACTCTTCTGTCTCAGGAGGAGAAAACCTGTAAGACACATAGCAAGTAGTTTTCGGTGATCAGACAGCTTTTGGAAAGGCTGAAGATCCGATAATTCGCTGAGGACAGTAAGGAAGTTGGGGAATTTGTTTGGGTTTTTTTGTTTGGGGATTTTCGTATGTTTGTTTTTAAGCAGAACTTTCTAATAAATTCACCCGTGAGTTAACGTTCATTAAAAAAAAAAAATCCTAAAATTTCAATTTAATATTAAACACTTAATGGAAAGTAACGTAGGTTCAAACATTTCTGGAAAAATCTCCGGGATGCCGAAGGACTAAATGAATTTTTCTAAAAAAAAAACAACAACAAACCAAACGATCCGGTCTCTGTAACAGTGGGGTAAATCTTCGCTGACCCTCGCCAGTATCTAAAAGTGAAGGGAAAAAAAACCCAAAACCACAACAACAACAAAAAACCCCAAACAAACAGCCCCCCCCCAACACAAGTGGCGCAATGAATTGTTTGTTTGATGTTTTTCTTTTTTTTTTTTAGTTGGAAATATTTTGAGGGTCTTAGTCTCTTTACGCGAACAGAGTGGGGGAAAAGGAGGGTTTGCAGCCTCCGTTCTTCTGGGCAGGGATGGTTTCGGCGGAGAGACGTTTGATTTTCGAGACAAAAGCACAGGCTCCGTTTACATAAACTTTCGCCGAATCAGAATGGTTAACATTTCAATATTGAAACCCTTAATCTTGTTTTATTTTAAAGGGGGAAGAGATCAGCAGAAAAAAAAAAAAATCCGTTTCCCACGTGGATAGGTGATTTAATGCTGTTTTTCTTGCTGCTAAGGGAAATGATTGAGCATTAGGTTTCAGTGTTTATTTTCTTACAGAAGTTTTTCTCATTTAAGCTGCAGTTTACTCTCCACGCTGCCTCTCTGTTTAATTCCAGTTTTGATGTGAACTTAAAACGTGAAGTGCAGAACTAAACTACTAGCCTGATCGTTGAAAAAGCAGATTTATGTGTTAGAAAGAATACTAAGTAAGATGAGTGGATAAACCCATATTTCCCCTAGAAATATCCTCTCCCTTCTTTGCAACATACCACCTTTTAAATGTTGGAGGATATTTTTCCACTTGCATATAAAGTAGCGTGTGTTCTCAAGTGCGTCGGTGCAAAGCCCTCCCTCCCCAATTTCTTCGGAATAAGGGCTGTTTGAATTTGCATCTTCTGTTGGCGTTCGAAAATTTGCCCGATTTTTTTTTTTTCCCCTCTTTCCAATTTGGGCATGGTTCCGTTTGTTTGCGTTTCAGAGCGTAATTCCGTTACCTCGTATGTGCCAAAACGCTGGTATTTCTTTCTAGAGTGAATCGGTCTCGGCGTTATTTCCACTAGCGTTTTCTTAATAGGTTTGTTTGTTTAGTCAACAGGACTTTTCCTCCCTCTTATTATTTCTTATAAAGAATGCGGGATGCTAACTTATCTCTGCTTCAAATGAACACATGTGATTTACCGAGATAATAAATCTTTACAAACCCTTGCTAATGGCATCCGCAGGCAGTTGGAAATGGGCAGCATTTTTTTTTTTTTTTTTAAAAAAAACGTAGCTTATTCCATTTCATCTGCACCCTCCGACGGCGACCCACTCCTTCACAGAAGCCTCATTTGGCCGAGATTTTGTGTTATCATTAACCACTGCCTGTTAAATTAACTGAGAAATCAGCCCTGTCGGGCGCTGGGCGATGGCAAAAAGGAGCGCTGGCGGTAGACTATCTAATTAAATGGTTAATCGAATCAAGCTAATTCCTCGATACAACATCCAGTTGCCTTTTCGCTTGCCAGTGGCAAGGACGTCCAGCTTCTGTCCCTGCGGCTCCCGGTGCGGTTATTTCTCATTTTCCCGGGACGGCGAGGGAAAATGACCACCTTGGAGATGGGGATCGAGCTCTCCTGCCTCATTCTCCCCCCCAAAAAAACCCTCCCGTGCCCCGCTTCTCTCCCGAGCAGCTGCGGGGGGAGAAGATGGGAGAGGTGCTGCTTTACGAGCTGCACAGGGAGGTGAAAAACCCCTCCGTATAAAGCTTGACGAGCGGTTTCACCGAGCAGGTTGCACGAACCCGCCGTGCGGGGAACGGGAGGGGAGAGGGGCCCGGCGGGACCGACTCCCCCGCGGCAGGGTATCCCCCCCCCCAAGGCCCGGGCCGCCCGGCCCGTCTCGGTGCGGCGGGGAAGGGGCGAGCCCCGGAGCGGGGATGGCCGGGGGTCCCGCATCCCTGGCCCTCGGCGGGGTGAGCATCCCCAGCGGTGCGGCCGGTGGGCGAGCTGCCCCCCCCTCCCTCCTCTCCGTCTCTAGCGGGCAGAGGGCGGCCGTTCAAAGGGTAAAAAGCGAAGGCACCGAAACAAAAGCGAGCGGAGAGGTGGCCGGGCCGCGGCCCCCGGGAGGCGGTGGGGCGGGAGCGGAGCGGCGGGGGAGGTTTGTTTTTTTTTTTAAGAAGCCCCTGGAAGCGAAAGGCGCGGTGGAGCTGGCGGGAGCCGGTGTGCACAGGCGGGGGTCTGGCCAGCCTCCTGGCCAGCCCTGCGCCTCTCCCCCTTCCCATCCTCAGCACCAGGAGAAAACTCTGCCTCTGGGGCCCCCTCTCCAAGCCGGCAGCTCTCCGGCTGCCGCGCACCCCTGTCCGCACCCGCGGGGCTCGCCAGGGCAGGGCTCGGGGGCAAGTCCCCGGGGGGTGTCCCCAGGGGTGGTGTCCCCCTAACAGCCCCCGGGGGTAGCTAAAGCCCCCTCCTCATCCCAAAAAGGAGCAGATCTGGAGCTCAAGCTCCACTCTCCACCAAGTGATTTATTTTTTTAAACGGGGACCTCAAATCGCCCGCTCTGCCCGTTGTTTTCGCTACCGTGAAGCCGGATTGCGCTGAGATTTCATGACGGATAGTCCGTTGGGGAAATGGTAGTAACCGCTTTTAAAAGCCGGCAAATCAACACAAAGTAGATAAGGGCTTGTATCTCCTTGGCCACCCCACCCCCGCCCCCTCTTTGCTATTGCCAGACAAAGGAGGGGGGGTCGAGGTGGGTTCTGCGCTGCAGATGCTCACAGAGGGACAAGTAACCTGGAGATCAACCAGGGCCAAAGAGCTGCCCGGGCCTCCCGGAGTCTCATTTCCCTGCGCCTGCCTTCCTCCGCCTTTGCCTAGATCAAATTAGAAATGATTGAGGAATCTCTTCCCCCCTTCCGTGGGACAGAGGAGCTCCTTGCGACAATATCGCCGCTGGGTAGGGACGATATCCACCCAACCCCTCCATTGGCTGCCGGCGGCAAGGCTCGCATCAATCAAAGGCTGATGGGCCAAGGCAGCCCGGAGTTGGGGGGCAGGCTGTCGGTGGGGACGGGCTGGCCCAGTGCCACGGGGGGGGCAGAAGGCATTTCGCGTGGGCCCGCCGGTGTAGCTGTCCCACGGAACCGGCGGAGATGCTTTTCGGTGCAGAAAGCTCAGTGGTTTTCCATTGGGAAGCGCCGGGAGAAACGCTGAGTCAGCAGGCTGGCTCCCGCCGGGATCCGCGCAGTCTCAGCGCAACCTCGGCGCAACCTCGGCGCACGCGGTTAGGTAACGAGACCGCAGTTAGCAAACGAAGCAAGAGCCTGGCCAAAATGCCTTGCTTTTTTAAAAAATTATTTTTATTTTATTTTATTTTATTTTCCTTCCTCCTAACGGTGGACATTTCCTTGTGGCCCAAATTGTTTATCTTCTTAGGAAAAAAAAAACTAAAAAAATCCTCGAGTGGAGGAGATTGTTAGGTAGGAGCCTATAATCTATGTTTTGTCAAGAGTATCAAATGCATTCCGAAAGAAAAGCTCGATCCATTTATTTTTGCTGCTTGAATATCACAGCTGGATGATGCCTTGAGCTTTACGCTAGACGGTTGCTCATCATTCATTCGCCAAGAACTGGCCTAAATGGTGCCTGTGGGATTAGGTCAATTTTAGTGGATCTACTTCGCCTCATTTGGTTACTAATTGGTTTCTTGTTTTATAAATCGAAATCTCATTTTCAGGAAATTACAAAACCCATGCAGCCAGTCCATCGAGGTAATCCGTGGGTCGGGGGTATTTAAATGGAAATGGTTCTACAATGCATCAAGTATTAAGCAACAGTAAAACTTCGCCTCCGTTTCCAAATGAAATGTGAGCTCGCCAGCTCCTTAGATCCATAATAAATACATCCCTTCTAAGGCTACTTATGTAAATATGATAAACCAGACTTTGGTGGGGGAGGGGACGCAGGGAAGAAAGCAAATTTTATCTGCTAAGGTTAATGTGGCATATCTTGGAAATCTTCCAAAATAGATTATGTTTTGCTTTGTCTTCGGCCACTTTAGCTGGGAAAATCCTTTGCCTAAAAACGATTTAGTTATCCTTCCCCTCACAAAGCTGCTTGTTTCTATTCCAAACCTATTATGCTGTTGGCTCTCCAAATTACAAGAGAATCTTTAGATCTTGTTTCCAAGCGTAATCCTGAAGCAAAAGGGAGAGCTGATTTCCTTGTTTTGTTTTAAATAGACAATCAAAGGATTTGCAGAATTTTCTGCGGTAGGTCAAGTGCAAGAAATCACAGTTTGCCCCCTCGATAAAAGGAAATTGGATGTTAAAGCGAATAGACAGGGGAAAAAAATAAAAGGGAATATTAATGGAGTGGTTTTATCGTATAATCTTTAAAAACAGCATCTAAGGGGCATCAGGAGAGCCCGTCGATTTGGGAGAGGCTGGGCTTGCCAATGAGCAGAAATAGTCTCCGACTTGAAAGTGCTGAAACATCTGAGAAGTACCAAAAAAAAAAAAAAAATCGTCTCATGTGATAGGATTTCAAAAAGCCGGTTCAGGTAGACGAAGTGAAAAGGTTTGGTTATAAACCATTAACAGACACAGCCGGGGTTTCCACCCGAAACCCAGCGGGGAGCTCAGCGCCCCGTGAAGACCCGCCTTCCCGCGGGGAGGTTAACCTGTAACGCCCGCGGGCTGCTCATTAACCCGCCGCCATCGGGTTATTTTCCCTTTTAGAAGGAGAAGAATAATTAGACCCGTAAACGTCGATTAATAAACAACTTTAAATCATAGGCGGGGAGGGCGGATTTAGTCCCTGAATACAGAAACCTGTCATTTAGGGTTCCCTCCAGGTGTGTGTGTTGGGGGGGACACGTCGCAAGGAGCCGCCTTGGTCACCTCTGGTCTGACGGGCCGCCTCGGCGGAGAAACCTCTGAGGAACTCGGGAAAAAACAAATATATAGAGGGGTTTTTGGTTTTTCTGCCTTTCCCTGGAAGCTGCGCAAGATTTGCCAGCTCCCGGCTGATTTCTTGGGGAGGAGGTGACAGTCCGTATGCAGAGACCCCCCGGGAAGTCAGGAAAATGTCAGCGGGTCCCCGTTAATTGGCGTGGAGGAATTAATGGGAAGGAGCCTGTTTCTGGCCGGCCCCCTGGTACACACGCCGGGGCTTGCGGGATGGGGGTCAGGCCGGACAGATGCCCCTGCCCTTATAGGGCTGCGAAGTTAAGGGGGAAGGAGAGAAGTGCAGGAGCGGTGGAGAGACAAGTTGGCGTGAAGAGGTGGAAGAGGAAGGGGGGAGAAGGGAGGGAAAGGCGGGAAGGAGACGGGCGCATCCCGGTGCCGCTCGGGCCGGGGGGATGGCGGGCGAGGGCCACCCCGGGATGTCCCCGTTCAAACAGCCGGGAGGAAATCGTTAGCTTTGTTTAGACCGGCAAACACCCAGGTGAAGCCAGTCAATAGCGAGGGACGCCCGCGGCCGCCTGCTGTCGCCACCTCGCCTGTTTGCCTCCAAATCGCCGGAAAACGGTGTCTTCCCTTCCCCGAGCCCGCCCTGCGGGGGGGGGCGACCTCGCCGGCTCGGCTCTCACCTCCCCTGGGCGACCTGGCTCCCACCCATCAATCAGGATTTCTTTTTTTTTTTTTTTTCTCTCTTTTACTTTATCTTAGTATCTTGTGCCTGTCAGATTGAGCCACGAGCGTTAAAGGTTTTGACTGCCCCGTTTAAATTATTTGAGCAGCGACACAGTGAAAAGGCGTCAATAGTTTTTTGGAATAATTTCCATTTTGCTTTTATTCCTCCTCACTTTGCATAGGAGAAGAGAAGCGGCGCCGGAAACATTAGGCAGGCCCGGAGAGATTAATTTCTGGAGAGGGGGGCTGTTTGGAGGCAGATCATACCTGCCGCAAAGAGACCCATCCCGCCAGCGGGGAGGAGGGAGGTGGATCCCGGAGACGGGGCAGGAGGAGAATCCCTTCGTGGGGCAGCAGGGAGGACGGGGGGTGCCGTCGGACGGTGACTTGCCTGGGCCGCCCCCAAAGCGCCTTATCGCAGCCGCGAAACTGCCCTCGGTTTAGCGCCAGGTAGTTTGGGTTTCGTGGGCTTGAGTGGGGACGACTAAAGGGGAAAGCGTTTTACCAGGGGGCGCGGGGAGAGCTGGAGGAGTCACATCGTGTCGCTCCTCTCTCCCTCCCCAAATAGGTAATGACAAACCTTCCAGGGTGAGAGAGGACGGTGGCCCCCGAAGAGAGAAAGAGGCGGGAGGTCACAGAACAAACTGGAAAGTGACCTCTGGGGAGCAGAGGGTCTAAACCCATCCTTATCACTCCCTCTCCAAAGCCTGCTGGCTAATTACCGGGCAGGTTGTGGCCGAGCTCTGCCTTCTGCTCAGGTGCGGGCAGGACCCATCGGCAGCGCTGGCCCGGCCGCCCCCGAGGGGTTTCTCTGCCCAGACACTGTCGTGCCACGTTAACCGCATCCTTCTCCCGACATCAAAGCCTTCCCCCAGCACACCCCTTTCTTTCATTTTAAATAGCTGGCTGTGTTGTCCAGGATCCCTTCGGTGACGTTAGGAGAAAGGCGCTTTCCCTGAAGTTCAAGGAGCCTGTTCCCAGCAGCCGAAGGCAGCACCAAAAAGTCCTTTTATCTGGCACGCTATTTCACTTAGATCTTGGAGATGAACTTAACCGTTGACTCAAAGTAGGACTTTTGGTATTTTTCTCTGGAGGGTGTTAGGTCTTAAAATAAAAATTCCACAAAAAGAGGGTTCTCTGTGCAACGAAATCGTGTCTGGTTTTCCAAAGAGTCTATGTATACACGTTTTAGACCGAATGCAAGCAAAAAAAAAAAAAAAAAGTTCCTCTCCAATAACACAAGTAAATTTTTCATCTCCTCACCTTACTCTTTTTGTGTGTCTTAAATAAACAGGACTTGGAGAAGCCTGGGGCCACTCTAGCCGAACCAGCCCGCTGGACAATGTTGGACGGGAACTGGGATCCCATCTTTTGCAGGTACTGGTCTGGAAACGACGGCCATATGGTATTAATGATTAAAGAAATCATTCCTTCTTCTGAGCCTTTAATTGCCACCTTGACTAATTTTTAACTGTTCACGTGTTTAGTCAAAAAAAAAAAAAAAAAAAAGAAAAAGTGGGGGAGGGCTTCAGAAACACGAACCGTCGCGGGTGAATGTCGTGTCGTGTCATGGGGCTGTGGTTTGGTCCCTCCTGGCCAACGCAGGGGTAGCGAGGGGTTCACAGCGTTTTCTGGGACCCTCCCAGGTTATTCACAAGGTGACAAGTCCCGAACCAAGGCGCTGTAGAGGCAGGGAGAGGTTTAGGGACAGGTTGGGGGAGGCTGTCCTGGGCTCAGCAGGCACAGAAATTAGCATAGACACGAAACAGGTAGGTCACCTTTGAAAACTCACTGCTGTCTGAAATATTAAGGAATATTAGCTGTTACCATCACCACGCATTTTTTTTTTGGTGGGGTTTTGGGGCCTTTTGGGAGTCCATCCTGCCCTCGGCACACGCAGAAATCTGCTGAAATATTCCTGACAAATTTTCGTGTTCCTTATTTACACCAGGGAGAGTTTTAGATCCTCCTTGCTCGCCTAAAGTCTCCTTAGCAAATACTCAAGCGGTAAAACTCCCAGTGACATTTGGGAGGAGATAGGAGCGTTCAGGGTTTCTCGAATCAACATACTAATCACCGGGCAGCCAAGAGCTCTTTTTGGGCACTTCCCAGGTACTTTGCGTTACCGGGACCTTTTGAGGTACCTTTGGATACCTCTGAGAAGCGGGTTGTACCCCAGAGGTGCAGGAGCTTTGGAAGGATTCCTGTCTAGGACTTGCCCTTTGCCTTTCCAACTTTTTGAAGGGTCGCAGCCTGAACAGGGATGCCCGTTTGTTAAAATAAACCCGAGGGACAGGTATTTCATGGATCTCCTTGTCCTCACGGGTGGATCTATCTGTCTATCTATCGATATGTTTATACTCCCCACCCTTCGACCCTCTCCCGCAGACGTTGGACGGTTTCATATTTGTCGTGGCTCCTGATGGCAAGATCATGTACATCTCGGAGACCGCCTCGGTGCACCTGGGCTTGTCGCAGGTACGCTGGGGGGGTTGCTGGCCCCCGTGCCTTCCTGACACCCACCCCCCCCACCCCCCCCCGGGGAGGGTGAGCGGTGCCGGCGATGAACCCCTTACTCCACCACCTCCTCCTCATCCCCCGCAGGTAGAGCTGACCGGCAATAGCATTTACGAGTACATCCACCCCGCCGACCACGACGAGATGACGGCGGTGCTGACGGCCCACCAGCCCTACCACTCGCACTTCGTGCAGGGTAAAGTACACAGTGTCCCCCCCATCTCTTCCCCGCTTGGCCTGCGCGGCCGCGGGGAGAACCGCGCAGGGGTGGGGGGGGGGCAGAGCCCGCAGCTCACCCCACCTCTGCCTTTCCCCCTCCCTCCCTCCCAGAGTATGAGATCGAGAGGTCCTTTTTCCTGCGGATGAAGTGCGTCCTGGCCAAGAGGAACGCGGGCTTGACCTGCGGGGGCTACAAGGTGCGTACCCACAGCCGGGACATCTCCTTTCCCCACTCCCCCCACCTCTTCCTCACCCCCAGCCTTCCCGCACCCCTGCGCCGGTAGAGCCGGGGAGGGGAGTGAGGACGAGCCCTCTGCCCGGGGGGGCTGTCCCAGCCCGGGGCTCTTTCATGTGGTTCGGAGCCAGAATTTCTCTCGGAGTTTCAGGTTAAAGAGCTCAAACCACAAAACCAAGCAGCTCGAGCTCCCCGTGGGGTTTTTTGTTTTATTTTGCTTTTTAAACCGAACCTCGCACCACTGACGTTCCCGAGGTGTCTGGGAAGCTGGCAGGTGACGCAATGGGAGCACTGGGTTAATTTCTTTCTTCATTGGGCAACTCGTCAGCTTCAGGGGCAGCTCTTCAAGTCAAGGGGTTTGCCCGGGTGTGTTCACACGGTTCTGCTCAGGGCTCCTGGGTGGGAACAGCCCCTCTTCTCCTACCTTCTCCCCTCTTTGGTGTCAGCTGCACATCTCCGGAGAGCGGTGGGAGATGTTGTGCCACGACCTACCGTAGAACAAGAACATCTGTTGAACTTAACTCCAGGAAGAAACACCCCTAATAATAGAGAAGTAAGGGTGGAAGCATACAGCAGTCATCTGCAAGGATACATGTAGGAGACATACCTAAAACTGCGTCCAAAGATACATTCTGCCTATGGGTCGCGTCTGCTCTATCTGTATAATAGACATATCTTACACATGTGACATACGCACACATGTAAACTCTTTCTCTCACACGCATACACTCTTCATTACAAAGTTGTAACTGGCTTGGCACTTCCGCGTCTTTCCTTTTTAGAAGAATAATAAAAGCGTAGTTAGGAGGTGGTCCAAAAACCACTTAAGTCAGTGGAAAAAAAAACCCCATCTCGTTGACTTTAATGGGCCTTAGATCAGCGCTGAGCATTCGCAAGGAAAAAAAAACACCCAACCCCAACACACACAGAAAAGCAGAAAACCGGTGCCGCTTTGCCGGAACGGTGGCACCGGGGGCCGGGGCACCGGCGGCCCCATGGGCACCAGCCGGGGCGGCAGGGGGGGTCTGTCGGGTCCCCTCGGCGAGGAGGGAGCTGCTAGGCAGCCCCCGAGCTTTCCTGTGTCTCTGGCAGGTCATTCACTGCAGCGGGTACCTGAAGATCCGCCAGTACAGCCTGGACATGTCCCCCTTCGACGGCTGCTACCAAAACGTTGGCTTGGTCGCCGTGGGCCACTCGCTGCCGCCCAGCGCCGTGACGGAGATCAAGCTCCACAGCAATATGTTCATGTTTCGGGCCAGCCTGGACATGAAGCTCATATTCTTAGATTCCAGGTAGAGCTGGGGTTATTTCCAAACCTATTACCCCAACCCCTCTCTTCTCCCCCAGGCCTTCCCCCCCTTGTCCTCTCACCCACTGATATTCGCTGCTTGTGTCTCTTGCAGGGTAGCTGAGCTAACAGGTTACGAGCCCCAGGACTTGATAGAGAAGACCCTTTACCACCACGTCCACGGCTGTGACACCTTCCACCTGCGGTGCGCGCATCACTTGTGTAAGGAGATAACGTTCTTGTGTAAACCCTGCCCCTCGCCCCCCCGCCTTCCCCTCTGCAGACAGAATTTGGGTGTGCTAGGGTTTACTTCTAGGTCGGAACGGGAAAAGCCAGCTCAGTGGAGGGGAGAATAAGCAAAGGCTGCATCAGGTTTTAATGAAATAAGTCGTTAGAGACTGAACTTCGAGCTGGAGGCAGGGGGAGATGGAGGGGATCAGCACTGGAAGGCTGTTTCCCCCCCTCAGGTCCCGGTTGTAGGACAAGAACTCCTCTGCACAAACCTCAGACGCTCAGTTCACTTCAAATTCCGGTTAGGAAAAAAACCCCCTTTTTTCTTGCTCCAAAAAGCCATGCCAGTGAAATCCAAACACTTTTGTTCCATTTCCACCAAGTCTCACAAATCTTATCTGTGTATCTAATTTTGACTGCAGTAGTGAGAGCCCGATTCGGAGAGCTATTCTTTATTCTATTTTGATACCATGATGACATTAATACATGGATAGATGAATAAAAAGGATATTAATTTCCGGTAAGTTTCCTCACAGAGAATGTAACTCCAAGAGATAAACCCAAAGCCAGATTTATAGAATTAAATCTCGATGACGATATGTCGGGGTGTGGGGGGGTGGGGGGATTCTACCTCCCCGGTGTATTCACCCCACCCCCCCCCCAAATCTTCCCGAAGAGCCTTTGAGCGGGACAGAGACCAGCCCCCCCCGGGGGTCTCCACCACCCTTGCCCACGGGGTATTCTGTCCACGCTGCTTCCCGATGGGATGCTAAGGGGTTGCTAAGTCCTTCTCCTCGCCCAGGGGGGCACCTGGGGGGGGTTGGTGGAGGTGGTCGAAAGGGAGGCGGGAGCCGCGCTGAGGCTGTCCCCGCTTTGTCCCCCCGCAGTGCTGGTGAAAGGGCAAGTGACCACCAAGTACTACCGGTTCCTGGCCAAGCACGGCGGCTGGGTGTGGGTGCAGAGCTACGCCACCATCGTGCACAACAGCCGCTCCTCCCGCCCGCACTGCATCGTCAGCGTCAACTACGTCCTCACGTAAGTTCAGCCCCGGGGGCCGCGCTGAATTGCGCGGGGCCGAGCGGAGGCGAGAGCCCCGCAGGGGGCGGGCAGCGCTGCGGGGCCGGGACCCCCCTCGCCCCCCCCTCCCCCGGTGAGGGCTGCTGAGCCCCCTCGCCGCCGCACTGACCAGGGCAGGCTGGCCAGGTCTGCTAGGAAACACATTGAACACTTTCATCCAGATGAAGGGTTTCCCGTCCGCCTGCTTCTTTCCCTTTCGGGAGGGGAAAAGATTTAGAGGTTTGTCACCCACATATTTCGCTGCCTTCCACCCCCTCCTCACCCCTTTTTTTTTTTTTTTTTTTTTTTTTTTTTTAGGGCTTGGTCACAGCAAATCAGTGTGTAAAAAAAAAAAAAAAAAAAAAGGTTTCCACGTACGGAGTTATTTATACTCAACAAACAGGACATCTGTTTTTCTTTTCAAAAATCTGGGGTTTGAAGTTCTTAATTTCATCCAGAGTCTCTATCAAAGCTCCGAGATTTCTTTTTTGTTCTTGGAGACCGATCCTTACAGTGAACCACAAAGAAAGTTGGTGACCAGAAGGGTCAGTTAAACTTTAAATAAAATAAAATAGAATTTAAACAAAAAAAATATTTAATAATAATCAGAGTGACTGCTGAGATACGGTGTATCTCGACGCATCTCCTTGTATTTGGGGATGGCTAGGTTATGGTGTAGCTACGCTGCTTAAACTGAAACACAGAGGCCCAGTGAGGGAGGGGAAGCTCCTCAGGAGTGTTTTGAGGTGTTTATCATCGTGATGGTTAGCATCTCCTCTGGACATGGCAGTAGATGCTGGCGGCAGCGCTGATGGTTCACTAGGATGGCAGGCCCGCTCAGGCCGGTGGTACCCCGTTGATCCTGGGGGCTTAGAATATTCCTCTGCTCCGCTGCTCGGTTTTTTTATTCTGGAGGCAAACGTAGGTGCTGGAAAAGTCGGAGAGGCACAACCCTCCCCTCTCCCAAAACTGCGGCCATGGCAGCACCACGACCTTGCCGTGGCGGGTTCCGTGCAGGCACAGGTGGTTTGGTTGACGAGTTTAAGACGTGCTTCCCGAAACGAAGCGGCTCAGGGGGGAGGCAGCGGCTCCGGTGGCGTGTGCGGGAGCGGCGGTGCGGGTGCGAGGTGGGGAACGAGGTGCGGGTCACGGCGCCCGCACTGCTGGAACGGAATCACTTCGGGGCGTAAGGTGATAACGGGCATCGTGCTCCTCGGTGGGCGGCCAGGGGCTGTTGCACCCGCATGAAAAAGCATCAATTTAGGTCAGGACTCTGGTGTGGGGAGTGAACTACGATTCCCCTTTAAAGAAATTCCCTTTTATTCGCTTTATGAAGGGGCGCAGGGCGCGGGGGGTGATAGACCCAGCGAGGATGCGGATTAGCAGAGGCACCGTCACCTCTCTTCTAGCTGTTCCATGCGTTTGTGTGTCCGTTTCCCCCGCACCAGCCCCTCCCTCTATTTTTGGCGTTTTACGCTTCTCGGTCAGGTCCGAGCACTTGCCGTAGGTGAAGGGGGAACTACAGAGTCAGCGTGTCCTAACGCTCAGAGACAGGGAACCCGAAGGCAACTGGCTTTGCACCAGAAAGGCTACATGCTTCCCTACGAGCACCTGACATTAGCGGTCGTTTCCCTTTCCTTTAATCCCGAAAGAGCGAACATCAATCACGGGACTCTACCTCAAATGACCCGAGTGGAAACGCAACACCCCAGCGGATCCGCTTAACCTCAGCTGGGGATCCGGCTCCATCTGTCCCCTGCTTGCCGAGGTGACCACCACGGCCCACCAGCATTCCAGGCTGCCACAGCAAAGCAGGCAGGGAGTACCCTGGTCCCATGGGAGCCGGTTAGACAAACCCCTCGGAGCTGTTTTCCAGCAGCGGGACTGGTGATGTCCTAGCCCCCTTGGGCTGCGCACCCGCGCTGCGGTCCATCACCAGTGCCACCCAGCCCTGGGTGGCTCCATCACCAGTGCCACCCAGCCCAGGGTGGCTACCAGCGGCTCAGAGGGGCCGGGGGCACGGTGGTCAGCTTGTTAGCACTCCCTTTGCACCTCCACAGCCCCTCCGCGCCCCGCGGAGAGCGGCTCCGCGGCCCGACAGGATTTTCCCATCTCTTGGAAGCTGGGCTCGGGGGTCCCTGCCACCTCCCTCCCCCCCCCGAAGCAGGACTGGTACCAAAACACCGCGATTCTTCCTCCTCCCAGTTGATTTTTCGCTGGGGGCAGCGCCTTTATATCTGTTTGCGTGCATGTGTACGGATTTTTAAAGCAAGGTTATATTTAGACCTGTTTTCAGCCAGACTGGCGCGTAGGAGGACTTTAGTTGTTCTTTCAAGGTTTCCCTTGGAGGACGAGGTTATACCGCGGCGCCACTTCCTTACGCCTCGATATTAGGCTCCCCTTGCGCCCTTGGCTTAATTGCCGCGGGTGCGGAGGACGGCGAGAGGGTAGAGAGGGAGCCGGGTTTGGCTAAAATGCAGCTGGTGGGCTCTGGGAGGTTCATCACTGGACGTGGCAACTGCCAGGTGCTGCCGGGGGCTGCCATGCAGGCACCAGGACTGCATTAAAATCTCATTTAGGTATGTCCAGATCCTCCAGGTCTCATCAAGCCTGCCTGGCTCTTCATGAGGGCGCTTGCTTCTGGGGCAGGGCTCTGGCTGCTAAAATCACTGCCCTGGGTTCAGGGGACGGGTGTAGCTTCCACTGAATTATTACTACTACTACTGCTATAATAATTATTATTATTCATTATTATTATTCATTATTTATTATTATCGTCATCTTACAGCTAGCCTGCCGTTCGGAAAAATAAATAAGAAGAACAGGCCCTGGCGCTTGCTGAAGGGGCTGCAGCAGAGAAAGGGTTGGCTTTTAAAAAAGTGACCTGTAGACAGCGTCTGAAATGGGTACCCTGAGGTGGAGGGGACCCCGGTGGGAGAGTCGGGCGGGGGGATGCTGAGCTCCTCTTATCTAGAGTGGGCTTAGTTGTCTTAATGAGCTACTCAGAGTCAAAGTGTTATTGCTCAAACGAGGAAGGTAGGTGGTGAAAAAAAGAGGGGAAAATGAGAGGTTATGGGGGACTTGGCGTTTTCCTCTGGAATGAGCTAGGATCCGCTCCAGGAGGGCCCGAGTAAAAGTCCTGTAGCACTCAAAATTTGCAAGTGTTTAATATACTTTATTCCGGTATAAATCCTATAGCTACTGCATTTCCTTAAGGATGAGGTTGGATTATTGCAGTAAACCAGGAACAGCTGAGATGTGAGCGTGTGGTGCGGCGGGTTCCTCCCACGCTTCACCCACGCGGTCCCCGGGTGCGTGGCAGGGACACGGGTGCAGCTGCAGCTCCCGGCAGGGGCACGGCTTCACCCCCCGCCCCTGTTATAAACCCAGCCAGGAAAAAAGGGCTCGGGGCAGAGACAGATAAAACCTTTGCGCATCGACCCTCGTGTGTGGAAGGCGGGGAGAGGGAGAAAGAGGTGCAAACGAATGGTCCCGTCTTCTGGAAGAACCAAGAGCCGCGTTGGGGAAGGCAGGGGAGGGGCTTGAAAGGTGGGATGCCAAAGATCCCTGTCAAAATTGGAGATGTCAGTCTCTTTTTTTTTTTTTTTTTCACTCAAATAGGGTGAAAGTAGCAAAAGGGCTCACAAGGTTTGGAACCTATGGTGCAGGTTTTTGACCCGCCGCATCCCTGGTCCTTTCTCACAATACATCTTCCCTCGGGGAAAGCCCCAGGAGTTTTTTGTTTGGTTGATTTTTATTTATTTTGTTTGTTTGTTTGTTTTTCGGTTTGCTCGTGGGATAAAGAGCTTTTTCTCACTATTGGGAGGAACCCTAGTGCCCTGATATTTTGCAAAGGAAATATATTTGGGTCCTGAGTGGTCTAAGCGCCAAAGTGGTCTGGAGGACCAGTTTCAGTGCAGGCTGAGCAGGAAGAGTGAGAATCTCTTTTCCTTGTAGCATCCCAACTCCCCTGGGTGATACAGATGATGAAAACAGAAAGAATGTGAGAGGCTTTATGCAGAAGGGCTCCCTGCTACCCAGTTAAGAAAATTTAAAAAAGGGCCATTTCCATCTTCCATAAATCCCAAGCTTTGAGAAAAGGAATTCTAGGCTTGAGAATGAATGTTTGTAGTAAGTTTATGTGCTGAAATAACCAGGTATGGTGGCAAGGGCGTTTTAGTCACAAGAGGAAAGGTTATTTCTTGTGCAATAGCAGTGTCTCAAAAATTAATATAAATGACCTTTAAAGACTCCATCTTTCAAGCACACAAATTTGCTCTTCTTTGTATTCAGCTTGGCATATGTGAGTACAGACACCGAATATTTGTTTCTTCTCTTATTTGTTCTGTACACACAGTTGCCATATCATTGATTATTAGCTGTGCATGTTTATCACAGAAAGGGACTCAAGTACGAGTCAATTAATAGAGAATGCGACTGCTGAAATTAAGTTTATATTTAGACCGCAAACAACCTCCTTTTAAACAAATGGGTAACGCAAAGTGCAAATCCTTTGACTTTTTGAGCACGAGCAAATATTACAATAATCTGTCCCCAGAGAAAGCTAAGGAAGCTTTCCTATATACATTTCATTGTCCTTTAGCATTTATAAGAATAGCAATAGCAGTGGCATATACAGATAACATGGATTAGGTACCTAATTGTGATTAATCCGGGTTCTGATGATATAGTAGGTATATTATATAGTTACAGTTGACCTCACATTGCATTATGCAACTGGATGATTAGTAGCAGAAATTGAACACAATTTGTTTGAAAGATTATTTCACAAATAACTGCCATAGTGACGAATGTTTTACTTAATAATGTGGTAAATGTAATTTAGAATAAATTAACTGTTAATTGTATCTACACACTTCATCTTTAGATTTTCATTGATATTTATAGCTTTGTGTGCTACCAGATTTTAAGTGATTGTATAAGCAATGTGATATCATTCTGTGTGATGGCTCAGACTTTGAAAACATTGCTCCCTGGCATAGTAAGTGGGCACTAGGAGAATTTGTGTTTCATGTGGAAACAAAGCTCTGTCCATATTTTTGGACAGTAACAATGAAATATTTCTGTAGCTTCTCATAAAAATCCTCTTTTTGACCTGTCTCTGGGCATCAAGTCTCACCTCCTGCTCTTCCTAGTCAGTGGGAGAATCCACAGACTATATTTCCATACCTATGAGCCCACCTTAAGTGTTTCTCTCAAATCTGGAACTGCCAAATTTGGAACAGAGTCAGTTTTTTTCTCAGTCAAAAGTAGCTACATGTTCTCTTGTATCTCTCAAGTGTGTGATGGGAAAGGTATTATTACAGAAGAAATCCTGCACACCCTTACTCTTATCATTAGTGAAACTAGTTGTATGGGTAAGATTAGCCACCTAATGTTGATATACGAGGTAAGGCTTAGTGACTTCAACTGGATAATGTATTTTTTCTTAAATAGTTCTAAACAGTAGAATCAAACTTGACCTGCTGCTTTTCCTTTATATTTCTCTGTACTAATGGGAATTTTTCCACTTACATAATTGTGCACAGAACTGGGTCCTACTTAATATGTTGAATCTACAACGTAGGAAAACCTAAGACTGGAAAGCCTACCATTCACATGATTTGAGTAGCAACATAAATATATAAAGGAATTGTTTTAATAAATTAAAATGCTTGGGAAGTATATACCTCAAAGAAAAAAGTATAAAAGGATTCCTCTTGAACTACTCAGTGCAGCTTTCTGTTTGTTCACCATTAGTTTTTATTACAGACTTGTCTCCCTGAAACATTGTTTATATATTTCTTGCAAATAGGAGACAGGCTTTTCCAGGTGTCCACAATACGTTTCTGCAGTTCTTCTTTGTTCATGTAGGGGCTTTCTTAGCTACCATTTGTTTAATTCACTCCAAATTTCTATGCCTGTATTTAAACCAGGTGACTGTAATGGCCAAGGCACTAAAACTGTGGGCCAGTGTCTACAGTCACTGCTTGTATGAAGAAAGTTTTATTTGCTAGAGTAAGGATTTAAGGACTGCAGTTCAGATCCATAGGGGGAAAAAAAAGCAAAAAAAAAGCAGTGATTAGTTTAAATGCATGCATACTGATAGTCTCATACAGCACAAAGTTCAGGACTGCGAATAAGTGTCTCTAGTCCAAAAAAGAAAAGTGATTTCAAATGCTTTCCACTTCATCCTTTTCCCATTCGGTGTGCCGGCTGTTCCAGGCCTTTGGAAACTCCCTCCTCCCAAACAGGGAGTTACAGATCTTGTAAAATGATTGTCTGGGGCTGAGACACATTGAGCAGCGGCGATGGCTGAAGCAATTACTATCTCCAGCTGTCTGCCTCGCTCCACTGATGAAAGGTACAGGGCCCGCTGCGGGGACTCTTATTCCTAAAATGCCACAGTTTATGGTTTAAGGTAAACTGCCACAGATTTCTCTTTACATGGAAGCATTGGGCTGTACACTGCAGCACAGCTGTTCCTGCTAGAGAGGTTGTTCACACTTTATCCTTACTGTGCCCTTCAGCACTGTGAATGGCATAAATGAGGCTTGTGAACAGCACTACAGCAGCTGGGTGCTTCAGCCCCCTTGGGGATCGGCCCCAGCAGTCCTCCTGCATGGTGGAGGAGGAGGAGGAGACCATAGTATGAGGAGTTCAGGGTTATGTCCACTGATCTGTGATAGTTCAGAGAGCTGAAGACATGTGAGGCAGTTGGAAGAGCATCCGCTGGTTTTACCCCACAACATTTGTACCTCGTCTATGGATGGTGTTAGTGGCTGTGCAGAAGAGGCAAGGCCAAGCAGTGGAACTGCTCCCAAAGGATTCCCCTCCATGCTATCACCGTCTCACTCTGCCCAAAACTGGGTGCAGAGCTGGCTCCTGCTCTCATAACAGCAACAGTGTGCTCCTTAAGCAGGTTTACAGTTTTACCAGTGCTGCTTCTGTTTCTGTAATCTGTTGCATGTTTGCTCTCGTTGCTCTGTGCTGCATCTCAGTATTGTTGTGAGTCCCATGTTGTTTCACTGCAATTATCATGAGATGCAACAGGTGTGATAAGTTACTAAAGTGCCTCTAAAGCGATGTCTTCCCTCGACGTTCTGGTGTTCTTGCTAGTTTTTATTCGTACACACACAAATGTGGCATTTCGACATGGCCTAAATTAAGTGTTAACAAATAAATCTCCTTTGTCCATTCAACAGTGGCAAGTATCTGTTTAAAATCTAATTCTCCTTCCCTCACCTCTCTTTTGTACTTTACAGCGTGGGCCAGGCTCCAGCACACATGTTCGTACTCAGTAGGTTACTTCAGAGGCAGCCCCTTTCACTTTGATGACACTATTTATGGAGGCAGGCATCGCTCTGTGTGAACAAGGGTATAGCGTCTGACCCTTCTAAAGGCTTGGGGTGGCTGAAGTCTGGAGTCAATCACATGATCTTTAACACACTTAGACGATTTATTCCTATTGTTGTCTTTTGTTATCATCCGCTTAGTGCAATTAAATTGCAGAAGTCCTGATTTACTAAAGCACTTGAGCACATGGCAGGCTCTAAAAGTGCTTAGACATAACTTTCAGTACATGATTATATCCCAGTGAATTCAGTTTTGAAATAGAAAAAAAACAACCCTTAGGCACACGCTTAGAAATAAGAATATTCCTTGGCTTTGCCAAATAGAGATGGCTTGAAGGACGCATTTGTTACTGTGTTGAATTGGGACCTAATAAAGAACAGCCGTAGTTTTTCAGCTACAAACCACCGTGTATAAATCTTGGGGGCAGCAATGTTGAAAATAACAGCTATTATCTGCTGAAGTTTCAGTGCAGCTATGGAAACTCAAATGCCTGGCTAACTAAGGCTTGGCTATATCCCTAGCATTGTGTGGATATTTTGACATAACCTAGAGTGAAGACCTTTAAACCCATCCAGTATTCAACATTCTTACATCTGTGCTGTCGGTTAGGAAGAGAACAAGCACAGTGTGCCCTGAAGGCAGCCTGTTCCCGAGTAGCCTGTGGCTTTTGATCATCTCTGTACTATGTTTGGCAGCTGGTAGCCTGGGCTGTTGCTATAGAAAACTCTCTCCCTCTGACTTAGGCCCTGGTTAACTGAAATCCACCCAAAGACATTGCATGCTATTTTTCTCTTGCTGTTTCCAAAGGCTGTTTTGCACACAGAACGAAATAATAATCTTTAATGGTTGCTTCTTGAGGCATATCCCAGTAGAGTACTTGCTCAAATAAAGGCTAGATTTGGGGATAAATAGCCTGATAGCATCCTTCCATTTGCAGCCAAACTGCTGCACAGTATTGCCCAAAACAATTCTGTTGATCTTAAACTGTGAGTAGGAGAATTAAAAGTGTCATCTTCTGAAAGATGATCAGCCTCCCTAGTGCTGTCTAGTCTGTAAAAAACAGAAATGGGGGTGGGGATATGGCTTCAGTCCAAAGAAATATGCAGTTAGGTCTTCCATGGTGGTATCTAGTGAGCTGAAGAAAGCAGTAGGTGCACAGCAGCATTTGCACAGGTGTGATACCTGGAGCTGCTGCATATGTGCTACAGAAGTGGTCACCACAAGTACGGTAGATGTCATACTTCATGATATACTGGACATGTTATACAAACCCAAATCAAATGTTCATTTAGTCCAGCTGCAGATTAGCTGTACTGTTGGTCCAAGGACAGTTGTAGGATGGCAGTGGAGTGAATCTGCATGTCTGCTATGGACATTTTTATGGAAACATACAGTGGCCTGGTCAGAGACACTTCTAGGCATCCAGAAATCCTTGATAAGTTTCTATGTGAAGCAGTAACAACAGAGTGGCTGAAGCCAGCTAAGGCTCCTTCCTGTCCAAGTCAAAGCAAGGAACAGGAGGGCAAAGGTACTAGTCAGATGATAGATTTAAATTTCTAAAGTTTGTAGCTGGATGTTATTATGTTTTATTAAATGATTTTTACTTATTTGTGGAGAACTTTTAGCTAGGCCTAGTAAGTATTTCACTACTTAGAACCATTCAACACATTGGAGACTTATTCTTCAGTTTCATAAGATGGATTTTAACATGGGTATGTAATTCTGGAACTGTATATGTTAATGATGAGTGGGTGTTAGGAGTATTGTCGAAAAGCATTAACTACCATTAAAAAAAGTCTCTTTTCTGAATTTGATAGAAGGCATGGGGTCAGCAGTAATTGTGCAACGTATGGTGGTTTAACTTACTCAGTGGCCCAGAGGGTCTAGGTGGTCAAGCAGGTTATCTTGTATCAATTTTAACATTTAATGGACCCACTTAACAAGTATAAGTGTGTATAAATGTATACTTTGAGGAAATAGAATCAGTGATTACCAGGAAGGTACCAAATAAAGTAGAGTAGTGTGTGTTATAGCGTTATGATACTGGCTTTTCTTGCTGTTAGTGTCCTGTTTTGTCCATGTAACCACTTTATACATTGTATGTCTATCAAAGCCGGATGACCAAGCCTGAGTCTGATATGAACAGAGCCTTAGACTCAAGTGACAAGTGATGTGAGTGGGATTCAGCTGCAGCAGAGGTTTGGCTGTGAGTGGGGAGGAGCTAAAAGGCAATTGTCATAGTTTCAGGTAGGATGGAGTTAACTTTCTTGTTATAGTTGGTGTAGCGCTGTGTTTTGGATTTGGGATGAGAAATACTGTTGATAGTGCACTAATGTTTTTTGTTGTTGCTGTGCTCTCAAGGCCTTTTCTGCCCCTCACACTGCCCTGCAGATGTGCAGGCTGGAAGGGCACAAGAAGTTGGTAGGGGACACAGCTGGGACAGCTGACCCCAACTGACCAAAGGGATATTCCATACTATATGACATCATGGTCAGTATATAAAGCTGGGGAAGAAGGAGGAAGGGGAGACATTCGGAGTTATGGTATTTGTCTTCCTAAGTAACTGTTAGACGTGATGGATCCCTGCTTTCCTGGAGATGGCTCGTGGGAAGCAGTGAATGAATTCCTTGTTTTGCTTTGCTTGTGCGTGTGGCTTTTGCTCTACCTATTAAACCCTCTTAATCTCAGCCCACCAGAGTGAGTGAGCAGCTGGGTGGTTCTAGCTGCCATCTGGGGTCAAAGCACAACACTTGTCTAACTCAGGTGCAAATAATGAAACAAGAAAACAGGTATATCAATTTGTAAAACACCCCAAAAGCCATTCTCCCCAAATGCCAAAGTGCACATGCAAGTCCTTGCTTGTCTTTCTCCCCTTACCTCCTCCAAAATTTATGCAAAGCAAGGTTCAGTTGATAAACATTCAAGTATGTTATCATGTTTCCTTTGTGGGCAGACAATGGCTCTCAGGGGCAAAGTGCTGTCCCTTGACCAAAGCTGAGGAACTCTGGACAAGTGAGTCAGAAAGACTTTCATTGTAGGAAAATCTTGCTGCTTCTGAGGAAGCTGAAAGTCTTACGACAAGAAAGAACTAATCTGATGAATGAGAGGGTGATCTACTGTAAATGGGACCTCCTCACCAGATGGAATTCATGAATCCTTTTGGACTCAACAAGCTTCCTCACTATGGGGCACAGCTCATCAGAAAAAACAGGCTGAAATGACGGACAAGTATGTTATGAGACATGCAGATAGAAATTTCCCAAGGAAGAACAAACAGAATGAACAGCAAACCATTTTTCAAGCACACTGTTTTTCTCAAATAAACTATTCCCAGATCACAGAAGCTTATACCACAAATCATCACAGAAAAGCTAACTAATTTTTTCAAGCATTCACCTTAGGATCTTGGAAAGGCTGTCACAACAAAAGCTTTAATTATGGGGAACATAGAAGAGCCGATAAAATCTGAAATATCAATAAATTAACTTGTACAGTAAATTATTAAAAGTGATAACAGCAAATTGTCAGGACCACTCTTCACTGAACAGTTTCAATGGAACTGAAGTATGAAATTGCTTAACGACTGTGGTATAGAGTGTAACATAAGAACAGCTATACAGGGTCAGACACATACTGGTAGTGACTATGGCAAATACTTTGGAAAGATTTTAAAAATAGGCCAAGCATGCAGTAATGCTTCCCCAGCACTTTCTCCCAGTCTTCAAGAAGTTCAAGTGTCTTCCTAGAAAGAGGTGAGATCTTTGAGTGTATTAGTTGTCAACGTTTTGTGCTTTCTTTTTTCTCCATATTTTTTTTTTCTTTTACTTTTTGAAACCATGTGAGCTTTTGCCAAGCTTAAGTAAATATGGTAAGAAAGACAACCTTTTGTTGTGAAAGAGACCCCTTTTCATTCGTGGCATAGCCCATACTTCTTGTGTTGAAAGAACAAGTGAAAAACTGCTTCCTAATAATTTTCTTTACTCTGCTCATAATTTACAGATCTTATTTTGTTCTCCTACTCGTCTTTCAGCCTGAGTCGTCTCCTTAATTGTTCCCCATAGAGATGCTGTTCCAAGCCCACCATCCTTGCTGAGCTTTTTCGGGTTTTCAGTTGGGATGGCGAGAGTATACAATGTCTGAGGTGTCAGTCTGTGAGGGGTTTGTGCATGGTATGAGGTATAATCCTCATTTACTGCATTGATGTACATTTTCTTACACACAGGGCAGTCTGTTACCAGTGACCTCTCTGCAATGTGATGCATCTTTCTTTTGTGCAACTCCTCAGTGTAAGTGGCGAAACATATAAATTAGAGGATTATTCACCAAAATGGAGTTTAAAGGTACTAGTTTTAGAAACAAAAATCTGAAACTAGGTTTAAAGACCCTACTTAAGTCCTGTAGAGGAGAGTGCTGTATATACCCCTAATAACTCAGAGTCCATAGCTACATAATTGTCTTTTGTGGTTTCTAAACACCCAGAAACAGGACTTCTAACTTTTCAGTTACTGTTACTTACAAGACATTGAATAGTCAAATCTTGAAAGTATCTTGGCTGTTTTAGCCCTTTTTCTTGCCATAAGGAGACAGAACTGGTATGAGGCTCTTATGTCTAAAAAAGTGCCTGGATTTTAAAATGAAAACACCCAATATCCTTAATGAGAATCATGAAGAGCTCCTTTTGGTTCTCTTTGTTATATACCTTAATGTGCTATAGGAATCCTTGGGATTTAGAAACTTGTTAATCTCTGCCAAAAAACTATCAGCATCCTCTCAAATCCTTTTGTCCAGGCATATCACATAGCTATCTGGTGTGCTATTTCCAATAATTTCTGCTCTGTTAGGTACACAATAACAATGGTATTACATGTATTCAATCAAGTATTTTTATTCATAGAATACATCTCAAATTTATTTTAGCAGTTTAAATAAGTGAGTTTAATGTATATTTAGTCAAGCATTACAGTAGTAAGGGCTTAAGTAGATTAGAAATAAATGAATCCAATTAAAGAACATGTCTGTGAAATTTGATATGTCATAGGCATGAATGAACTGTTTGCACAGCAACTGTAAAGAAATCATTAATGATTAACTATCTAGAAGAGGTTTAATCAAGGATAAATGGTATAGGACATAGTTATAAACATTTGCATTGAATACATGGAGATCCTGAAATAATAAAAACATGCTTTGCATCATAGTGACATGAGTACTGGTCTTGGGAAATGTATTTTGTGTTATCCGTGGCAGACAGATTGTTCTTCCAACAAAAAGCTTAACTTTAATAGGCGAGACAGACAAAGATATTTCACAAAAGAAGTGTTTCCTACAAGAACGTATTGTTATCCTCCCTTCCAGAGCTAATAATCAGAAAAGTTAAGGTAGGGGTTCTCAGAAGTGATCAGTGCTGGGCTAAATTTGACCCCACCAAAACTAAAAGTCCCAGTGGCCATGTTGAGGCACTCAAGGTAAGCTCAGGCAAGTGCCAAGGGCTTGCTAAAATCCCATGATACACAATTTGTCCAGTGTGACACCAGTGGTCTGTGGGAGGGTTGAGAATTAAATCTAGATTACTTGGCTACTCGATTGGTGTCTTAGAGGTGGGAGTAGTATTCAGGTTATATTTTTTAGCATATATAAATACTAAAAAGTCTGAGATGGGAAAATCTACCCTGTATAACAGCAGTCTGTTGCACTGTTGTCAGTCTGGCTTTCTGCAAAACAAAAATCATCTTACATGGATATGTGAGAATTTATGTTTATATGGCATTAGTTCCTAAAGGGCTGCTGCAAACATGCACTTGCCGTTGCACTGAGGTGACGTGGGTTTTTATGGAGTGGTTGAAAGGAAGGAAAAAACCTTAGACTTTTAAAAGTCTCATTTAACGGGCCTTTGGTTTATTCAGAAATATTATTTTGAATGTGCAGGTGAATTAGAAGTAATGGAAAACCCCAAATGATTACTAAGAAGTCACCGCAATAATTTAATAAAGGCTGATAGAGTGGACATGAGTCATAGAGTTCTGCAATGTTTAACATGCCTTCGGAGAAAGTATTCTTAACTGCAAGCAGTATTGCAGGCTATGTCCCTTTAATTCAAATTTCTCATTATCAGGCAGATTCTAACATATACAAACATTTATAAACTCCTGCCAAATATATTTCCCCATTTAACTTGGCAAGCACTGAATATACATCAAATATGACTTTTAGCCAGTTGTGCTCCTAAGCACCTCACATTTGGAAGAAAGCACTCCTAGTACAAATAAATGCTACGGAATTAAATTCAGGTCATCATACTTTATTTGTTTAAAGCATTTTTTTCAGTGCTATCTCTTATTAAAAATGGTAATTATATTTATGTATAATTAGCCTAGGATATCTTGGGCATTTTATTCACAAACAATAATAAATCCCTGGTGCATATTTTCATCTAGTAAATAAAGGCAAATACAGTGTACAAAGGGTTCCTTTTGGAAGCAGAGATGGCTAGACATGTGGTTGGGAATGACAAACTGCACCTTCGGACTGCTGAAAACTCTGCCACACCATGATTATCTGGAGGCCAGGATGTTTTATTTAACTCCAACTGACAGTTAAATGATTGCATTCTGAGATAAGAAACCAATCAGGGAATATATAAAATTTCTCTGACAGTAGTTGTCTAGAGGATATCCTCAGACATTTGTGTTAAATGATCCATGTAGGAAACTTTGTGCTTCAGTTTTCCTGAATGTATCAAATCATTTAATTAAACTTCCTGGTTTGGGTAGCTCTGTCTTTAAAAGCAAATACAGGAACATGATCTCATGTATGTGAATCTCGTGGCTGGAGAAGCTGTAAACTTTGACTCAACAAGATGTAAACAGCTACTGTTGCTTATGCTATTTATGGAGATAAATGGGTTCCTGGAACTTAATGAAGGGATCCAATATCCAGATCTCACACTTCTCCAAGTAGATGCATTGCTTACTATTAAGGGTACTAATGATAAACAACCGCTTGAAAGATTTCTGGAGGGTCTTTCCAATTACTTTGGTGAGCAGTAGGTCAGGATTTTATGGGACTTTTCACTCAAGAAGCTTTAGAAAGGAGGGTTACTAACGTCATTCCAGTAACTGATGGAAAAACTGAGGCAGGGAGTATCTCTGAGGTCTGAGTGTAACTCAGCTTCAGAACAAGCAGTGAGGTTCAGCAGCTTTTTTCTCCACTTTGTCCTGAAATTTGGCTTCCTGTATGAGCTGAGTGAAACCTTATTTTGACTGGTTCTGGAAGATGCTAAAGGGGTTGCATATGCTCCTCCTGACAAGTCTCGTGAGCAGACTGAGGCCTTTGTAAACATTTCTGAGACACATTGTACATGAACAGAGGACACAGCAGATGAGGAAATTGTCTGTTTTGTTGTACCATCTGCTGATTTAGAAAGCCATGAAGATGACAAACAGCCAGAATCTGTTCTCTTTTCACTCATCTGCTGAACGGCGCTCTGTTAGCATTGCATGAGCTGGAGTGTGGAAATGTTAAAAGTTGCAGGCATTGTTTAAAAGTAGAAGAATGATATATTACAGTATTGTGGTCAGACATGCATGAGGAGCTGCCAGACTTTTACCACCTTCATGGCTGATTTTAACTGAATTGCAGCAACTCAGCAAAATAGACAGAACATTCATGACATTAACACCTTCAGTTTAATCTCACAATTTCTATTCTGTGTTCTATTAGACTGGCAGAAAATCTGAAAAATATAATTTTTCTGATTTTTAGCTAAAAGAAATGCAGACTGCATATGCCCCTTCATGGATTTTGCATGTAAAACTAGAGGAAATGATGAACATATATTATGTGTTCAATAGAAATAATAGTGCAACCAATTAAAATTACACCTTGTTTTCTATTGCATGAACAATGCTTTCCACTTCAGTTGTGTGAATGATTGTGCCCATGATGTAGGAATGTGCTGCATTAAGATCATCTAGTGCTTTTACTTTCAGCTTCCACTTCATTAATTACTTTAATATGTGTGAGAAATGACAAGGGTGGAGGTTATCCAGTGTTTGTCAGTTTTAAGTGGTCGCACAATGCCTTATAATTCTTTATTTCCTGTGATTTCTGGTGACAGCATGATCATGCATATTATTCTGACTATCAGTTGAAAGTTACCTAAGAATAAGAGTAAGATCTGTTTCCAGTTTTATGCTGATATTTTGATTGGTGCCGGAGAGAATGAACTGAAATGCTTTTCTAATCCAATGCTGAAACGCCATTAATGAAAACTGAATTTCTGTAAGTCTTCTTTAAGGTGTCTAAATTTAGTATATTTTGATGGAATTAAATACACTGTAAATACCTGCCTCATTGTTGGTTATCTGTTTATTCTCAGCCACTGTATGTATAGCTTATTCTTTCTTTCTGGTGTGTTGTGGCATTCACATAAAAAAAAATGCTCTTTTTTATGGTTTCTGCAGAGTTTTCCACGGGCTAAGCATTTTTCCTTCTTTTTTAAAGGTTTTTTTCTTCTTGTTTTGAAGGTTATGCTGATTATGATTGTAGATACATAAGATCTCTATTCTTCACTCTGGTTGTCCTTCTTAAGTTCTTTTGATTGAATCGGGATATTTATTCTTCACTAATGGATGTCATTATTTCACTCCTTCCTCTGGATACATCCTGTTGAGCTGCTCTTTTTGTTTGAAAGCATTTTTCAGGGCTTAAATCCTCCTCTGTTCCATAGCCAACACTGTCTTTAAGTAGGGAATCTTAATATCTTCAAAACTATTTGTGTCTTTAACTCTTTAACGTTAATGTCTAGTCTCACTTTAATGTTTAGATTTTGGTTAAAGTAGTCCCAAAATTCATCCTATTACTTGAAGAAACACAACTACAAAAAGTCCAGCTTGTCTGTACAGTATTGGGTTGTCTTGGGCCATACTGTGCTCTCTGGACCTCTGTCACTGATTCCAGTCTTCCCAATTTTATTTTTAGCAATGCTGACTCACCCTTTCCTCATCTTTTTTCCTTCAAAAAGGGAATATATAAAACCTCTAATTTTTTTTTCAGTTTCATGGTGAGCTGTAGCCACACACTCAGTTGCCATATTTGTGCAAGCTCTATTTTTTGCCAAGAATTCAGGTTTTGTGGTGATCTGCTCTGCTCCCTTACTGTTCTTTTTTGGGTCAATCTGCTAATGAGTCATTATCTCCTCCTCAAACTTTCATTAGGCAGACTGTTGCCACCACGTTTCATATTGTACACTTTGGCAATGGTAGTAGGCAGAAAGTGTCTTCTCAAGCTGAATTGTGAGAACTCTTCACACAAGTGTTGCAGATCCTGCTGGCATTCAAGTCATGTGCAAACATATTGGCTTCCTCTTCCAAATACTTTTCTGCTTCAGCCTTTGTCCTTCTTCATCTATGCAGCTTGCTACAGCTAGATCCTTTTAGTAAAAAAATGCTTTGTGCTTAACTTTCAGATTCTTTACCGCAGAGACGTGCGGTTGGTACAGCCATCGATCCTTGGTTTTTCATGATGCTAGCTCTGGTACAACAACAAGTGCTTTCAAAATTAGGGTCAGCCTTTATAATGGGTAGTGGAAGATCCAGATACATGGCACAGAGTGGAAATTCTTCTGGGAGTTATATCTGAGAAGAAAATGGGAAGCAACATATTGTCGCAAGAGGATTTTACGCTTTGTCTTTTGATTTCTTTTCGCTTACAGTGAAATGTGGTAATCCAGTCTGTAGGTGCCTGATACATTGACCATACTGGCCAGATTCTCATATGGGGGGAGGGACAAGATAGAGGAGAAATAATACATTTTTGGAAGCATATGCTACCAAAAGCATATGCATCCAAGTTTTTTGAGGAGTCAAAGAGGACCTAGAATTTCCATCCAACTGTGGAAAGAATGGCTGTTTCCCATCATGAAAAGGTGGAGGTCTTCAATGTGTTTCCCTTTGCAAAGAAGCATCACTTTGGTCTTGTCTGGATTCAGTTTGATCCATCTGTTCTTCATTTAAGAGCTAATTTCCTGTAGTTATTCTGATGTTTTATAGTGATGATAGTTGCATCAGAAAATGAGATAAATAGTAGATTGTCAGCAACATACTGTTAGCAATTGAACACATGCCATATCACTCTCTCTCTCAGCAGTCTCATGTAGATAGATGTAGACTGTAGGGATCCCTGTGGGATCCTGAAGGTGAGGACCTTGGAGGAAGAGGCTCATATCTACCACCTTTTTTTGAATTACGTGTAGAACGCAAGATGCAGTTACTACTGTGTTGCTGGGATTGTGTAATAGAGGATTCAGGTGTCTGAGAACAGGAATCTGGAGATTACAGTTTCATGGTTGGTGGAAGTTTTATAAATTACTCCAGGAAGTTGTCAGAATTTCCATCTGTAGTTTGTGTGCCACTAGGAGCCCTGGTTCCTCTAGTCCTTTGCCTCACAGTGCATATGGATATACTCAAATGTTTTCATTTCTTGATGGAACATCATCTGACATTGAGACCACAGGACCCTTCCTCCATGTTTTCTTTGCCTTTATTTTTTTATTTTTTTTAAATTTCTGGTATTTATCTTGGCCTGTTACTTTTGATGTTCTGGTGTCTATCTTGGCTCTTCTGAAGGGTAGCTGCATTAGGGTAGGGTTGAGATGGTATTGAATCATGCCTTGGTAATGTAAAAAATTGTGTTTCATCTGCAAGGAGAGTACAGATGTGTTCTTTTTCTAAGGGGAAACTTTACATTTGGCAACAAGAACTTCAGATAGATTTCTTCTTATCCTTTGTTTAATGATGTTGCCATATAAACAACTGGCTGCAAATACCAGCCTGTGGTGTTTATTCCAGTGTGTGGTGTTCTGGGGTCAGTGACTGCTCACAATAGCGATACCAAGGACTTAGAAAAGCATGCAAGGTTTTGGGTATCCTGATTTGCCTGGTTTTGTTTGGATTCCTGTGCTCTAGAAGTGTTGTACAGTGTAGTCTCTATGATTTGAATGCTTGGCACTTGCAGATCATAACAGCAGGCAAATAGTGTTGGAGTGACAGACTGTGGTCTGAACGCTGGAGTGGTGTTTTCTCCAATTTTTTAAGACTCTTCCACTGATGTGAGAAAGCAGTAGACTGCTACAGGGTGGCATGCACCAGAAATGGGGAGGCAATGGCAGGAGCGCAGAGCTATGGGTTCTCCAGCAAAAAGGGAGGCAAAAAGGCTGGTAGGTTCAAAAATGAAACAGAAAGTCCTCATATCCCCAAGACTGCAAACAACTTCTCTACTTAGTTATCATTAATTTTCATTTCTGGAGGCAATAGTTTCTGCATCTGACACTGAGACCATAGGTCCTTTTCTTATAATCAAATAGTCACAGGGAATGTATATATCAGGATGAGACTGATATTTTTTTCAGGACTATCGATGACATCCCATGCTATAGTAATTAAATATGAAGATTAATTGACACCCTTTCTTTCTGATGTTTTGTATAACATAAAGACAATTGGGTAGGACTCAATTATGGAGACAGATGCTTTGCATATCAAGTCAAGGTGCCTGGAAGGAAATTCTGAGAGTAACCACAGGAAAGATTAATGGTTTCAAAATATGTGACTGAGCATTACCTGCCAAGTAGGCCAAAGTAAATCCCTATATTCAGATGCTTTCACTGCAGGCAGAATATTTGAAACGTGAATATTATAGCAGAGGTTTTGAAGAAATAACCTCATTAAGAAGTAATTTCTCATTATAAAACATTAATTATGCTTGGCCAAACTTTGTCTGCTGTGGACTGGAAACAGTGTAATCAGTGCAGTTATTATGTCAGTGATTCATTTTCATGTGTTATATATACATGGATACATACACATTGTCTGCATTGTCAAAAAAACTAAGCCTCTTCAACCAACAAGATTGTTATTTATCAGGTGCAAAAAAAATAGTGTAAAACTGTCATGAATTAATTTGTCTGTTCTTCAGGTTTATCTGCGGCATTCAAAGATTCATTCTATTTCATTTATTTCAGTGATTTATCAAGCTTATCCTTCTGCCCCTCATTTTTTTCTGAAAGCATTTCAGGGTACTAAGCTGTGACATGCTCAGATTGTGGTGCAATTCCTTTCTAAAAACTGTTAGACTGTCACAGCTTACATCAATATATGTGTGATCGTAAAGCAAGATATTGTTGCTAAAGCTGAGTGAACAATTTATTATTAATATAATTCATTAAGGATGATAGTTTGGATTTAGATGGAGTATAGGATAATGTGTGAATGAATATGTTGCCTCCTTGACTGCATAGAAGAAGAATTATTCTTCCCTTGCTCTTCTACTTCTCTGCTGATTAACACAAAGGAAGAGAAAAGCCATGAATCCTTCCTCTTTTCCTCCAGGTAGGTAGGTCAGGAAGAAACTCTTGCTTCATTCTCTTTTAATAAATCATTGTCAGAATAGGTTCCGTATGACTACATGAAAGCTGGAGAGCTCATTTCTTACTCCCCCGGGTATCAGCAGACATGCAGATGTGTGGAGAGGGGTGCAGACCAATGCATATGCCCTCGTTATGCTTAGTAAGACATTGTGAATAATGCCAGCTTTCCTTACTTTTATGTGTTTATTAGAAAGTTTGAAGAAACTAACACTGAACTTCACAAACTGCGGTTATATCTAGCTCCCCATAGAAAACCTCTAGTATTTTGTGAGTGGGGGACGGAGAATTTAAATCACAAGATTTGTATTTGTTTAGCTGCTTTCTCTGACTAGTAAACTCAGTACAAGAAACTGCAAACAAAGGAATAAACACAAGTCTCATAGAAGAAAAAAAATTCAAAAATTTACACCAATTGCCTGAAACTTGTAAACAACGAAAAATATAAGCTTAAAGATGAAGTGTTTTCCATAAAAAAAATACGATTTGTTCAATTTATTTAGTCATGTATGTAGGCTGTCATATGTACCCCCAAATATGCATGAACACACGCACATATACACATGTGGTAAGTCTGTAGTTGTACAGTTAAAAGAGTTTTGAGGAAAATGTATCCTATTTACTGCTTAGCTATGTGAACAATGCAGAACTGTAATATAAATTTCAGAAATTTTCATCCCATTGTTTTTTATTACCAAAGAAAGTAGATCAGGTTGATAACAGTTGGATGCAAAAAGCAATCATATTTGCAGTATAAAAATAGTGCTATTGTTTACTAAGCGTAAACAATAGTGTATAAGGTATATAAGTGTATAAGGGGGATATAGTGGCTCACCCTGGATGGTTTTATTCTTTTTCCTTAAAAATATCTTTTGTTTCCACCCCCCACTAAGAAGGAAGGACTGTTTCCCATTAAGATATGAAGTGAGTTTGTTTTTCACTTTTGCCTTTTATATAGGGATACTGAATATAAAGGACTACAGCTCTCCCTGGATCAGGTCACTGCTACCAAGCCGGCATTCTCATACGCAAATTCAACTCCGACCATAACGGATAATAGAAAGGGAAGCAAATCTCGCCTCTCAAGCACAAAGTCCAAATCAAGGACATCACCGTACCCACAGGTAGTTGTCTTCAAAAAACAAAATTAGATCTTTTTGAATATCTTGATTTTGTCTGCTATTTTACCCAAGTAATTAGAACGGGTCAAAGAACATGTTACTCAATGGGAATAAAGGACGACAGGTTATAAGATCTTGAGACAGGAATATGTTTCTTTAAACGGTTTCTAAAAAGCTGGAAACATTTATGTTTCAGCATGTATAATAAGTCATCATCAACAACAATAACAGCACAGGGCTCAGAGTTAATGAGGAGCGGACAGAAGGACAAGTAAAAATGTTGGTTTTGAAATACTTGGTTTGAGAGGATCGTGTATTTTGCCATTTGAGAAAGCTTGCTTTTTCTTACTTACTCCTTAATAATTCCAACATATCTAAAGAGCCACCAGATGTTTGACAGCAGTTCAGTACTGAAATCTTAGTCAGGAGGACTGAGTTTTGAGGAGGAAGAGCAACAAGCTAGCTTAACGAACTGGGAAAAGGAAGTTTTCTATGTGCAAGCTTTGAAAGGGAGAAGGCACTAGGAGGTGGCCATAGGTGTCAGTAGACTTTAATTTCCCAGATTTTATTTTCAGGCCTCATTTGTAAGGAACATGTCCCTGCTTGGAGAATGGACCAGATTTGATTTGGTCTCTGAACTGGAGCTTACCTAATACATCTCTGCAGACAATGCCACCACACTTGCATGTTTATGTTGTCAACCCTCTAGCTCAAATAAATTGGTTTGTTGGAATAATCTTTATATTTACTAAATAATGATGCAAATCTTACTGCCCATATGCCACCACACAGTAGGCATGAATGTATGCATTTATGATGTAACATTGAAGAGCTATGTATTTTTATAGAGTCCAGGTCAATATTTAACTGATAATGACCTTGATGACTACAGCTTCTCTGCAGGCACAATGTTTTCTAATCTGACCTCTAAGAGTGTACAACGTGAGCCCAGGTGTCTACATCACTTCCTTGTTTTCTTTCTTTGTCTCCACAAAAGTACCAAGGGTAAGAATTTCAGTTAAATTACACCTGCCTTTGACACAGGGGCTATTTAACTGTGCACCTAGATATGAATTCAAATTCTTAATTTTGCCAGAGGTTGTTATGGTTCCTGTTCTTTAATAATTTGTTCATACTCATTTCTGTGGGCTGTTAAAGAAGAGTCTTTCTCTTGAATGTGCTACACCAAAAAATTGTAATAAAACTGCTTTAAAGGATCGGGAAGGATACCCACAATTAATTCCAAATTAGATTTTTAAGGTGACAGTCTTTGATTTACTGAAATTACCCTTCATCTCCCCTTACACAGTCCTTTCAGAAGTCCTCATTTGCTAGCAGGACAATCCTAACTGAAGACCTGTTATCTTCCAAAATCAATCTGCTTTCTGAAAGTGTGACTTTCATTAGTACCTCCTTATTCTCTCTGCCACCAGAAAAATTCCTGAATTAGCAGTGCAGCGTTGGGATTGTTGGTTTATTAGGGGTTGTTGTCTTAAAGCTCAGGATGTTTAGTTTTCAGTTTTGTTTTGTATCCTCTTTACAAGCTGCCTGGTAGTAAAGTCACAGATTTTGTCATTCAAAAAGAAGCAGCCTCACTGATTGCCAATGTCTTGAAAAATGGTCATACTGTTGATTGTAGCACATCACCACAAGCGTCGCTGGCAGCTTGGCTTTGCAGCTCGCTCATCCTTCTCCACCACTGAATAAACTGTTGAAAGACTAAGAAAAACTGTTGTGAAGAGCATGCAGCAGGTGGTATGGCCTGTGTCCCTCAGTCTCCAGCCCACGTAATTTGCCAGTCAGTTGTGGAGAATTAGAGTGTGACTCAGAAGCCATGGTGAAAAGTGAAGCCATGGGTTTTGACTTACAGAGGACCCTGGGTTTTGGTGGAGGAAAGAAGCAGGAAGTTCATTAGTAAAGCAATGGCAGTGGGCAAAGTATTTCTTAAAGTTAAGGGCACCTAGGAGATTTTAAATATATATATTTTGTTTCTTTTCTCTCTCTTTTTTTTTTTTTTATTTTAATTTTCCCTTTACCATTTACTTTGCTTCATATGCTTTATTGGCTGACAATGGACAATCCTCTCCCTTGCCAGCTGTGTGCCCCTGGCACAGCTACATGAAATGTGAAGTGAATGAAAACCAAGTTAATAAAATTCAGCTGAATGTTTACCACCAAGGCAAAAGGTGGATGTTTTGGTCACCTAAGACAGTGTTAATGTTTTTTTTTTACCTCAAATCTTATGCAGAAGCAGACATAGTGTAATACAGTGTTTGTAGACTCTTTAAGCAAGGCCTGAGTTCATTAAATTGGAGGCACTGGTCAGCATCTGATTAACCCTGTCTTACATTAGTGCAGTGGGCTACTGGGTTCTGTAAAACCAGCCCCAGGCAGGAGAAGAGAGGAGAGCAACACAAAATTCATGACATAGCTGTAAGATTTGCATGGACACTTTGAACAGTGGCCTTCTGTCCTACCAGAGAGGTGGAGAGCTGAAAGAGGAGATGAAAAAACAGGAGAGATGAAGACTTGCAGAAAAAGGATGTTGTGAGTTGGTTAAAAGATGCCTGTATAGCATTCCCCCATAATAATAATCATTGTGATGGTCTCCCAAAATCTAGTCCTGGACCTCATTTATTTTGTGTTCCCAAAAGCTAGCCCTGGACCTCATTTATTCTGTACACAGGAAATAACAACAAGATTGGAAAAACATTTAAATTGTGATCATCTGAACAACTGCTTTGGAGTTTAATTTTCCATTAATGATGATTGTTTAAAGAAAATATTTAAAATTGTCTGTTGCCTGCCCCTAATAGAAATGTTTTATGGTCAGACCTGGATAAACGTTTATTGCTTCATAACTTGTTTTACTTCTTGGGTAAAGATTATATGTATATAAAATGAATGCATGCATACAAGTAAGGATGTACCCAAGAGCTGTTGGATGGAGGCTTTGGTGTGTGCTACAGCATGCATGAATTTTTGGAAGTAAGAACCTTCTCTAGTAGGTGTATATTAATACACCTGATTTGGGAGGTAAATTGATTTTATAGCTCCTTTAAGCGGATAATCTGGATTAATTCTGCAATCCACCTCTATTTGGGTATATCACCAAATGGGGTAAAGATAATAGAACCAGGCTGAATTCTAGTCAGAGGGGGTTTTTTTTGTTTTGTTTCTTTTTTCATTTCTTCCTGTAGCCTAAAGCTTTGGCAACTTCCAGTGTATTCAAAAGCAAAGCAAACCCCTCTTTTTATAGTAAACATAACTCCTGATCTGCTGAAGAGTCACCAGCAGTGGGGGTTATTTTAATGGACATGCTGTATTACTTTAATCTAAGCCTTTCACCATCTGTTCTGCCTATAACAGTGAATGCAAAAAGAACATATTTTACATTTCAGGATTACATTAGTAAAAAGTAAGATAAAAGTGATTTAAAAGCATGCATATGTTCTTAGTACAATGCAGCCTGCATCTGTGATGTTTTTTCTCATGGTTAAGACACAAATCAAGAGGAAAGCTGCTAATGCTGATGTAGTGAAAGTTTTTCACAGAAAAAGAGGACTCTGAGAGGGTTTCACTATATATTTAATGTTTATAATGATAAAAACCTGAGTAGGCTGCCAGAAAATTAGATATCTATAACATCTATTGTTTGAACATCTGGCATGGTATGTGGAGCAGGCTGACGTTGCTGTGTATGACAGGATGAGTGCTCAGGCCAGTGAGACACCTGTAGGAATGGAAGGTCAGGCAAAAGAAAATCACCCGAGAAATATTAAATTGTCTGCTGGCCTAATACACTCCCCTGGGCTCTCATAAAGTAAGTTTTTCTTAGGCATGGAATTTATATTTTCCTATTTCCTTGCCACTTCAGCCCTCCTGAAGTTTTTCTTGGAGTGAAAATAGCATCAGTGATGGCCTACAGAAAGGGACTTCTTATGTCAGCGCTAATGCCATTGGTGTGCTGTCACTGTGATGGTACACTGGATTAGCAGTCTGGAAGACATCTCTAGTATCTGGAGGTAGCAATTCAGTTTCCAGGAACCAGATGGGAGACCATTAAATTTATATATTGTTGTTGTTTATGCCAGAAGACAATTCAGAAATCACCTGAAGGGATTTCAGATGTTGCTTGTCTGAAATTCTTTATCATATTTAACTTGTGTCTGCTGGTTAAACTTTGTCAAAAAACCAAAAATAATAAATTCTGCCTGATAGAAGTCAGAAGGCAAAACTTAGCAGAAAGGAAAGCATTTCTGGCGAGGCAGGACTAGGATTGAAAAAAAAAATAATTTTCCACTAATTTTAATTGGCCATAATTTTCATTAAATCTGATTCAGTTTGCTGTGGTCTTTCATCACTTGACATATGGGAGCCTAATTCTGACTTGAGAGATAGTGTTTCCACTCGCATTTCAGTAAAGCAGCGTCTTTGATCATCCTTTCATTTCTCCCCCCGTCAACATGTCACACATGCCCGTATTTGGAGTGTCCACCTGTCAACATCAGATTCCCAGAAGAGGCAGTAATAGGGCTGCAGTGGTAGAGCCAGCCTGATGATGCCAAATTGAGATGTGATTAGCTTTAAGGGGTATTAGACATATTTTTGGCCTATGTCTGCTTATGTTGTACCTTAAGAATAAGCAGTCATATCAAACATTGGTACACAATGTGGGCCACAAACAATTCACTGTGTTAATTTAATTCTGTACGTGGCCTGGCAGCTGCTACAGGTCAGATCTCAGATAATCATCATTTACATCAAGTACAAAGAATATGCATGAAGTATTGTTGGTCTTGACTACATGGCTACATGACATTACATGGTGGATTTTTAATATACTGAACACATACCCTATGAAATGTTTTCCCTTTCTTTAAGAAAAGTGCACAAAGGCCTGTGCAATTGAATCCTTTGTGGTTGGGTTCAAGAAAAAAACAATTAAAAATTGAGCAAGTTTTCAGTTAACTGGAGAAATTCCCTTCATGCTATGTTGGACCCTTTGATGTCCTTAGAAACAGAGACCTAATAGATGAATATCTATTAGAGCTAAATAAAATTAAGAATTTTTAGTTTGAAAGAATCTCTAGCATTTATTATTGTCATAAATTGTCCTCCAAATGAAATCTTGTTATAATATTATTATAAAATAATTTTCCTTTTCCTCCTCATGAAAGAAATACATAGCATGAGTTTTATTTTTAATAAGAAAAGAAATGAACTTTTAACTTTTTATAATTATATTTATTCTTATAGTATCTTATATTTCAGCTTAACTTCTTAAATTAAAAAAATCTAGGTTATGAAAGTCAAACCCAAATAGAGTGCTAAAAATAATTCTAAAATTAAGAATAGGTACAAAAGTAGTTTTCCTTTTGTGAATTTCCATTTTAGCCAAAATTTAATAGTTAAAATCTTGTTAATAATTTCTGATTTTTTTCATTGGAAACTTAATTTTATCTGTATATTTTTGTCAAAATATTTACAGTAATTCAGTGGATATTTATGAAGATATCTTTGTGACTAAGCAGCTTGAAGACATTAGATCTGAAAGGATAATAGGAGAGTCAGATGTTCTAGTTGGTCACGTAACACCGTGATGGCTGAATAAAGTTCCTAGTTAATGTATGCCAAATTACTGGCATTTAAAAGAACACTTTTGTGACTCTGTAACTATCTTACCTCCATGCAAAATCAGATTTATCCTTTCATCTCTATTCTCTTGCAACAAAAATGGTGTTATTAACTTGCTGACCCTCTCTATGTCTACTGGTAGACTTTTTGCTTGTGGGTATTCTTCTGACAACTAGTAACAAAATATAATTGAGCTCCTCAAAGCCATGACCCTTTCTTTCTTTCCTTTAAATAACCTATCGTGTTAACAAACAGTATTCACAAATATAAACTGGAATACTGAAGAAACACCCAATTAAATGCCAAAACTGAAGTAGTTCCACTACTGATGTTGCACAGATGGTTTAAGTTTCTGTAAGTCAAACATCTGGTCAGTACTTTCGATTGGTAAGTGCATAAAACCTTGATCCTGGCTGATAATGAGGAGTTTCATAGCAACTCAATCTAATGAAAAGGAAGGTAAGCTTATGTTTTCAGGAGAGACGCCTAATGCCTATTAAAAGAAAAGGCAGAGCGGGCATCTGGAAGGTGAGTGATGGAATGGGAGAATTTCAAGTTTTCATGTTGTAATACATTGATTTGTGACATGAGTGTGCAGTACTGAAGAGGTGAGCATGTACAGCTTTGGTCTCATCCCAGTCCGTAATCACGGGTGAAATTGATTTAAAGATGTTCCATGAAGTTTGACAGTTCCAATAAATAAAAAGATTTAAAAATGAGATAGCTAAGTCCTAGGAGTTTTAATAAGCATTCTTTTTTTCTTTTTCTTTTTTTTTTCTTCCAAAAAGTATCTAAAATTTTGAAACAGTCATTAAGAATACCTAGAAATCTGTGACATTTAACTTAACCCTTACTTCTCTTTAAACAAATGCCATTACTCTGTACTGGTTTTTGTAGGCCCAGAATCTACAGGCGGCTTTCTTTTCCCTACTAATAGGAGAAAAGAAGTTCCAAGATACCACTCTGTGTAAGGAAAAAAAAATCCAACAGCAAACAAAATATGAGGAAAAGAGAGGCAACCCTTAGAAAAAGAACTTTAACAAGTCAAAATACATTCAGCTGCTCCTTTAACAACTTGAAATACATTTAGTTCCAATTTGACGTGCAAGAATGCTCCAGGAGCAGTGTTATTTCAGTCATTTCTGAAAGCATTTTGCCAAGGAGCATTGGAGCACCATTGCTGAGCATAAGCACTAGGTTTCAGGGCAATAAGAAAAACCTGGACATATTAAAAAAATATTGAATCGCAACGTTGAAGTTGCTCAGCCTAATATTACACATCATAAAGGAGATGGCTGTTAAGGGTCTACATGGGATATTTTAGACTTTCATGAGGTCTGTCCTGTCATCTGTGAGCTCATTACAGAGTGTTGTACAGGGAAGGACCAGGAGTGCAATCAGAAGGTGCAGACGTGTGGGCTCACTCTAAAAAACCACCATATTGCACATACACTCTGGCTTTTCAGCACAGTTACTCGCAGATTTCACCCAGACATAGTAATTTTCCCACTTTTTCTCCTGTTCTGCAGTATTCTGGATTTCACACCGAGAGATCTGAGTCTGACCACGAGAGCCAGTGGGGTGGGAGCCCCCTGACTGATACGGCTTCTCCCCAGCTCCTGGAGCCCGTGGACAGACCGAGCTCCCAGCACCATGACGTCTCCTGTGCCTACAGGCAGTACTCGGACCGCAGTGCTCTCTGCTATGGTTTTACACTGGATCACTCCAGGCTGACCGATGACAGACATTTCCATACCCAAGCCTGTGAAGGAGGCAGATGTGAAGCCGGCCGGTATTTCCTTGGCACGCCGCAGCCGGGAAGGGAGAGCTGGTGGGGTTCTCGTTCAGCATTGCCCCTGACTAAGTCGTCCCCCGAGAGCAGAGAAGCGTATGAAAACAGTATGCCCCACATAACTTCAGTGCACAGGATTCACGGTAAGAGACAACAAGGATTTGCAGAAGTGGCACCATCTCAGATAAAGCAACTTGACATAAACCCTCAGCTGTTTATGTGAGAGACAAAAAATGAGAGAGACTCTTGATGCGTGTCCTCATCTCAGAGATCACATCTACAGAGATGAGGAATACTTACAGTTCAATTTGAGTTTGACAGTCTGGCTTATATGCAGAAAAATATAATTTGTCGTATATTTTTTAGTCTGTGAAATTAAGGTGGGAATATCTGACAGGTGAGATCTTAAGGAGGATCTTAAAACTATGAACAAATTTATACACTTGATAGAAATACATTATTTATTTCGTTTAATATCCAAATACTTTGGATGGACTATATTTAGCACAAAATTAGTTAAAAGTAAACCCAAGCTAGGTATTAAGAGGCCTTTAAAGTCTTTGGAGAAATTGTTCTCCAAATGACTCCTTTTCTCTGCACTGGTTATTACTAGATTCTTTAAGTTTTGCTGTTTATTTTTATTTAAAATTGGCAATTCAAATGAACATTTGCTTTTGGTTTCAGACATTTATCCCTAGCTGTAATTTTTAGTCAATTTGAGCCTCTCCATCCTTTCAGCATGAAGCCTGAAGCCTTGCTCGGTGTCTGGCAGGTTGCAATCTCAGTGAATTAGCACATCTTCAGGGGCTGAAGCTGATAAAAAATTCCCAGTGAAAGGCTGATCTTGAACTTAGAAAGATCCAAAGGTCCTTGAGTTTAAAGGCTAGGCTGAGAGTTGAAAGACTAGAACTGACCCAAAAATCAGAATTTGAGCTTGTAAGGATAGATGTAGCATAAAAAAAAAATGCTTCTCTACTAAAATACTCTGCCAAAACATAGATTGTATCTGAAGAACTCATAAAAGCTAATTACATTAGTATGATTCCATTGACTTGCAGAATGTGTCTTTGGAAACAAAATAAACCCAAACCTGTATTATTTTGCTCCAATCTGAGGAAAATTATGCTGAGAATAGAAGAATGATCAAATATAAATTTCTGGGAAATACAGACAGAGGAAAAATGAGGAAGGAAAAGGATGCCTAAATTTTGCTGATGAGTACTGTTCTCCACTTTTCCTGTGAGAATTCCTTCCTTGTGTCTGTTCTGTACTTCTTCCATACTTGTGTTTCTCTAGCTTTTTCTTCTTCAAAAAAAAAAAAAATTGAGCAGAATATGATAATTTTGCTGGCAAGTTTTATGCATGATAATTTTTACTGAGCATAGAAAGATAGTAATGTAAAATATCATACAGAGGTACAAATGCAAAAGTGTTAAATATTTATTCCATACTTTTATCAAGGATAATCAATGCAAACGGATAATACAGTTTGATTTTAGTTTGTTCCTTGGTTTTGCTGCAATTCCAGGTGCTGAAATTATTTTATTTATTGTATCAAGTCTTACATGTTTCAGTCTGCGTGTAGCTTTGGGAGTAAAACCTGACATGCTGGTCTCAGTTGAGGAGAGGAACGCCTTAGCTTGCAAATGTGCGATTTTCATTTAGATTTAGGCAGTTTCAAATGTTGGCCTTTCACAATTGAAACTCTTTTTGACAATGTTGTGTGACTGTTGCTGTCGGAGCAGTTTCTTTGGGCAGAAAACATTTTCTTCCTTTTCTGATCTTTTCTTGCATTTTCTGGTAGTTTTGGCTCGGAGTCACCTTACAATAATGACAATTAGCTGAGCAGTATGGCAGGCCCTGGATATTGTGTATGAGCCCATGTGTTTCTGGTCACCCTCAGGAAGTCTGGGGCACTGTTGGTATGGTCTGTGCAGTGAGACAACCTCAGCAAGTGTTTTAGAGCTGTGGCTGACCAGGTCCCCATTGTGTCATGGTGTGCCTGACACAGCGCGTGCTCTGATGGCTGGAGCTTCCTTCTGCCTCCAGGCCCTGGCATTCTAGGCCTAGACCTTAAAAGGATGTGAAGGATAAAATCATGCTGGTGAGGTACTTCCACCTAGGGCAGGATCTCTGATTTTGTCATGAACTCTGCAACACAGCAGTAGTGATCTGCCACCCGAGCAGGTCTGTACACCATGACCCAATAAAAAGCAGGGAGAACCACTCATGTTAGTCTGAAAATGGGTTTTCCTTTGGGGAATCTTGTCAACCGAGCCAATGGGCCTCACCCCTAAAGAAGACTTTGTATGTGCTGAGGCAAAAGTATCATTAAGTAATTTGTGCAAGTCCAACACATGCCCTCCTGCAGGCACATATCTCAGCAAATCCTTTATTAAGCCCTGTATTATTGTGTGGCCTTAGTTGGCTTTTCAGGTGTGGACATCACTCATTTTCTTCCTAATGAAGATTGACTGAAGATAGGCCTTCCTAATGAAGGCCTGATACTGTCCTTTTAGTTACATGCAAGCTGAACACCTTCTCTGGCGTATCTATAGGCCTTATTTTTCAAAGAGAGGCCAGAATAGATATATTTTCCTATTCTAAAAGTTTTACACACCAAATATTTGTGTGTTGGGATTTGATATCACATTTTCCCAATAACTCTGTCTGAGAACCATGGGTTCTTATGCTTCTAAAGAAGAATAACTGCTTCATTCTTTCCCTTTATTTTTGTGTAACCTGCGTAATGTCACCACGGGGCCACAAATTATTCCACAATGATTTCTTTCTCTGTGTTTCAGCTCCTGGAAAGGGCTAAGAAGACATGCTGGAGTCATGTACATTTGTAATTACTTGAGATTTTTGTTTTAATCATGGTCCCAATTCACTCAAATTTTTGATGCGAAGAGGTAGTGAGGGGTCAGGGGCCTGAACAGTGGTGTTGTGGGCACTTTGACATGCCCTAGGGTAAGCTGCTGGCCTCTAGCTGCTCCAGAAGACACAGAGTTCCTGTAGAGTTGGTCCCCTATCTGCTGGGGCTATGCAGATGCTTGGTTACCCTAGACCATCTCAGATGGCACTGGGTATCTGTGTTGAGGTACTTAGGTCTCTTCTTTGTATATTTTCAGCTGCATTACTTGTTCTGTGTGCAGACACTGGAAACTAGAGGTTGTCACTGAAAAGGAAGGAGTCTACCATGGTCATTTTTGGTGACTTTGCTATGAGTCACTGGCCTCTGTCCTGGTTTTCTGTCTGTAAAATAAGGTTCAGAGTACTTGTTTTTCAAGATCGCTTGCCTCCTTTAACCTCAATGCTTGTCCCCTTTCTCTCTTTCCTAGGGAGAGGACACTGGGATGAGGACAGTGTTGTTAGCTCACCTGATCCTGGCTCTGCCAGTGAATCAGGGGACCGATACCGTCCTGAGCAATATCAGAGCAGTCCACATGAGCCCAGCAAAATTGAAACTCTAATAAGAGCCACCCAGCAAATGATTAAAGAGGAAGAAAACAGGCTACAGTTGCGGAAAACGACTCCTGATCCACTGGTCTCCATTAACGGCACAGGGAAGAAGCATGCTATCTGTTTTGCAAACTACCCTCAGCAGCAGTTGGCAGGGGATGTCTGCCGCGTCCCAACGGTTGCCAACACTCCTCCCTGTGAACACATCCAGCAACGAGATGGAAAGATTATGAGCCCACATGAAAATGACTATGACAACAGCCCCACAACACTGTCTAGGATAAGCAGCCCCAACTCTGACCGAATATCAAAATCTAGCTTGGTGCTAGCTAAAGACTACCTGCATTCAGACATGTCCCCTCATCAAACCCCAGGGGACCACCCAGCTGCCTCTCCAAATTATTACAGCTCCCACAGGCAGTACTTTGATAAGCATGCTTACACATTAACTGGATATGCCCTGGAGCATCTATATGACACTGAAACCATTAGAAACTATTCACTAGGCTGTAATGGATCTCACTTTGATGTGACTTCTCACCTAAGGATGCAGCAAGATCCGGCACAAGGACACAAGGGGACATCTGTTATAATAACCAATGGAAGCTGACACTTTTTTTCTAAAAACTTTTGTGCTTTAAAAAATAACCTTTGAGATCTAATTGGAAGATATTATATGTTTTCATGCCCTTGTCGTTACCAGCATTTGATGTACCACAGTGCACTAGAAAGATTAACCTAAGGTTTGGGGGGATAAGTTAGTTAACACACATTACTTCTAAAAAATAGAAATGCACTGGCATGCAGGGTTAGAGTGAATGGAGCTAAACTCAAAGTTGGTGCCATGCAAGGTGAGAAGGATAGAAGAGATCTGGGCAGGGAGAGCTTGGGACAGGCTAGCAGAACAATTTATGCACGTTGTGTAGAGGTGGTTGTTTGGAAACGCTGCCGAGAGGAGACCTTCTGAACTGCATGTGCCCCACAGGTCCCAGCCAACAAAACTGCTATGCACTCTTTTTATGCAGAAAGTTGGAATGTGTTCCTTCAAAATACACATCAAAATGTGTACTTCTGGTGATCTGTTTATTCCCTCATGGCTGAGTGTATTATGCTGCTCCGTGGTATAAAGCATCCATGGCTAACCAATACAAAATCAAAAAGGGGAGAAAGATGAGAGAACTCCTCAGAATCGTTATTTCCTTGTGTATTCACATGCATAGCTATTTACATACGCTTGATTTGAAAGGGGTCAAATGAGCAGTATCCTTATGATTAGTATGATCAAATATTTACTTCTACTGTATTTAAAAGCAGGAGGGGCTTTCTCAGTGTAGTTTTGAGAAATACGTAGGGCTTGGTTGTCTTGATGTAGAGATGGGAGATTGTCCTCCTATTTTGGAAAGGTCTCACAAGGTGGCTAGTGGAGTGAAACGGAAGAAAATTGTCGGGAGAAACAGGGATAATAGGCCGGAATGAGGAGTGGTCCGAGATAAATGCATTTAGCCCTATGGCTATGTATGCCATTTAGTATTAATAATAAAGTAAGGAAAAGTGGTTGTAAGTGGCCAAATAATTAAGAATTAATTTGAAACACAGAAGAAACTCAATAGAATCATAGAATTTTTTGCTGTAAAATACAAAGGCAATTGCATAAGTGTAAAAATATGAGAGGTGAGAATAAACAAAAACTGTATGGTGGTTTGTCCTATTTCCGATAAGATTTCGGAGTAAATTAAGAAAGTATAGAAAATTCTAACTACTCTGTCTGACATACAGTAAAATAATAGGTATGACTTTGAAAAAGGGATATGCATTCTTTTCTTGCTTGCAGTGGAAAATTTAATGAATATCAGAACATATTAGGGATATCAAAATCAGTCATATGTACATAAAATATACTGAGGGAAATCAGGGTTCCAAGAAATCCAGTTGTATTTAGAATACTGATATTATCAGGGTTTGTCCTAGAGTTATAGAAGACATCAAAAGAAGCAGAGAAACTTTTTGCAATTTAAAATAATCTCATGAACAAAGAGACACTAATTGATTGGAAAAGAGTAAATAAAAAGCATATGCTAAAAAAAGTAAAATAGGGCATTTGTAGGCACAATTGCTAGACCTGTCCTTCTTTGTATGGCATTTATATGAAGTCTCAAAGTTGACTGCAATGGGAGCAGGACCACTGCTCCCTATTATACCAATGTGGAGGTAAGGGGACCCAAGGTGGTTACTAAAATGAGATTAGCACTAAGTCTAGCTTCATTTGTAACATTTAGAAGCTCGACATATGGGACTGAGTCATCAATGGGACTAAATATAAACCAGCATGCTATGGGTGGGTTAAAAATATCTATTTTCACATAAAACTAATCAGAAGCAAAAGCTAAATAATAACATTATAAGCCACGTAAGTAGAGATGTACTTGAAAGCAGAGGAAATTACCTCTCTGAACTTGGAATATTGTGTATAGTCCTGATCACTCCAAGGCAGATTGTGAATCTTGAATTGAGTAGTACCTTACTCCATAAGCAATCTCTGTTGACTGCAGTGTGATCACTCCTGGTGAAATGTACGTTGAACACAAGGAAGAGCAACACAGTCTGGTCTTTATTATCTAAAGCTCATAATAGAAAAGGTGGAGCAGAGCTCAGCAAAAGATAAAGAGACTGAAAGATCTAATAAAAACTTTAAATAAACTGGGTCTGTCATCTTTGTAAGGGAAAAGAGTAAGGGGGAATGTCACTGGTGTGCACCCAGCTCTGCACAGAGGAGAGATAAATAATGGTCTAAAACTATTTGAACTAGCGGCAGAAATGAGAGACAGGGCATTGAAAGTTAGCCAAGGCAAAATGAGAACAAAATGATTTGGCAAGAAGTTTTTTGACTAAGTGCCAAATGAATAACAAAGGTCATAAAGAGAAGCAGCTAGAGATTTTTGTTTGTTTGTTTGTTTGTTTTAAGATAAAAACAAAGCAAATAATTGAGGGAAAGAAAAACATTGACAACTGTTAACTCAGAGGAAGGAATGGACCAAAATGGACTTATTTCAGCCCAATTGTATATATTCCTAAAGCATAGGAATGAGAAAGTATTTTTGATAAATCTAGTTCTGGATACATATTTATTTCACTTATTCCTATGAATAATATGAATAAACTTGTATTTGGAGTCTCATTGTACAGTATTAAAATACAATTTGCAAAGCGAATTAGAGTAGAGGTACACGGTATCATATTATCCCTACTAGTACATATAAAAAATAAGTCTAAGTGTCAATATTATTTTGTATTACAGAAGAGTTTCTTAAACTGGTTGGATGAATGGGATTTTGTCAGCACCCAAGCTTCTTGGGGTCACCAAACACTCTTGTTATCAAGGTTTTAATTAGAAGGCAATAGAGTTCTGTAGACCAGCTGCAGTTCCCTGGCTATGGTCTAATGGCCACAAGTAGTCAGGAAACCACAGTTTGGGCACTGTTGTATTTGCATTCTGACAGGCACTTTTGAAAAACAGAAGACTTATGAATCAAACAGGCACAATATAAGATGCTTGTACTCCATATGATTTCGCCTAGGAAAAAAGCCAGTGTGCTATGCAATAAAAATTCCCCATTCTTATTTACTGTGATCCCAAAATAAAACTTCCCAAACTGTAGTTATTTATCCTATTTTCAATAGTTCCAGTCCACTACAATGACAAATGCAGTAAAAAGCACTGTAGTGAGTGGAATCTCAGTAAAGAGGTCTGCACATGCAGCCACGTTGTGCTACAAGCAAAGGCTGATGCTCACTCTGCTCACGAGATTCCAGCCACTGGCACTCCTTAGCACTTCAGTACAGTCTGCTGGAGATAGATGCCTTTTGTCAGCTGATTTGCCATCCAGCTTATTTAGATAGCCAGGAGTTTCTTCTTAATTGGCAGAAAGCATTGAATGTTGTAAACATAGACTCCGCATGCTACATGCTACATGAAAGCAAGTTTGCAATCTTACTTACAGCATATAGTATCACTGCAGCTCATATAACATGTACTTTTCAGTATAGTATAAAGCTTATTTTTTCTATTATATATTTATTTAATTCAAATTTTCATTTAGTATCCTTCAAGGATATCTTATTCTTTTTTTTTGTTGTTTTTCTTCCTTTTGTAAATCAGATGAGATATTTTTCAAAATTAAAAAAATGCAAGACATTTGTACAAAATACATTTCAAATGCATCACATTAACTAAAGGTTATCAGTTTAAAGAAGGTGTGTAGGTTGTGTTTTGGAACAGAAACAAAATAAATTGCTGTGTTGCATCATTTCTCTAAATATTAGTATTTTGCTATTGGCACCAAATTAATATTTTACTCCAAATACAGAGTGACCACAGCTCTTTCAAACCATTTCTTATTGATGTCAGTGGATGGTGAATTATGGTTTTGGTATATCTCTTTTGTTTGAAGAAGCAAAAAAGTTCCCTCTTCTTTATACAAAATTGCACCCCAGGGGCATTGAGTTTGTAATTTTGGACAAATTTGCAAAGCAATTCTTAAATTAGAAGAAGAACCTTACTCAGCAATTTGTCCCATTGACTCCAATGGGAATATTTGTGGAGTAAGGTACTACTTAATATTTGCAAGGGCAAAAAAACCTGACTTGTTGTGAACTGGCAATTGGTTTGACTTTTGCTGTAATTTTTTTTTTTTTTAAATCTCAGGATGTGAGTATGGAAACTATGGAAGTAATACCTGTAATGCCTGTGTTTCTATAATAGAGGTTATTTATATGTGCTTTGAAAATGAGTGCATCTCTGCACTGAAGAGCCCCAGAAGTATTTTTTAAGCTTTAAATGGCTTTTATTGATGTGTCTGCAATACTGTCACAGGTTACACAGTGAAATTCTGCTCTTTTAATCACTCTTAACTGAATCTCATTTTTATTTCTGGACATGCAGCATTTATTCATGAATGTCCCTAAGTATGTTAACCACCATATGTTCATATCTGTGAACATCCTGAGTGAGTTGGAAAAAAATAAAAGCTTGCAGAGTATTTCTGGAAAAGGCACAGCTACCCCAGAAAATGGGACTGGCTGTTACGAAGGTGGGTTAACCTTTCAGTCAAGGAACAAAGCTGTGGCATATGCATTGTTTTCAGACCTTCTGCATACAAAACTGTATATAAGGGGGATTATGGCACACAGTTCCAAGATTAGACCTAGCTATGCCTTTTTTAAGGTGGTTATAGTTAATGTCTGGCAGCAAATGGATTCAGGCTCTGGTCTTTCCACGAGTTGCAAGTTTACTTAAAGCAACTAAGGGTCTAAAGGCAATATGGGCTTTGTTATTAGGGACAATGGTGGATGAACATGCTTTCCTGTAGGTATACTGGATTAGCTCCAGACACCTCCACAGTGTTCAGGAGAACCTATTTTATTTTATTTGCAGTTGGTATTGATGGTTTAATATTTCGGCTGTATGTACTGACAAGCAAAAAAATCCCAAACCCAACACCCCAAAACTAACAACAGAAAAAAACAAAACAAAACAAAACAAACCCCACAGGTTTTTTTCTGTAACCTTTCAGTTTGGTGTTAGTAAAGCCTGCTAGAGGTGTAGCTGACGGTTTAGCTGTTATTCTGAAGACCAAAAAAATAAATAGTCTTCTATTCAGAATGGTGAGAGCACTAGTGTGACTCCATTTCACATTTCCTTAGAGAATTTATTAATGAAAAAAAAAATATGTGAGGTTAAATTCACTGTGGCATTTAGCTTATGTATACAAGAGTTCTGTGGATAAATCTGGCTCTAAGTTGCTAGGAATACATCCCTTTCTAAAAAGAGGTAATTTATGACTCCATCTATGAAGTTGTATTTGAAAAGAAAGATCAAATACAGGAAGAAACAAAGCTTTTTATCTGGTTGTATTCTCCTCTCTCACATGGAGTTCTCAAGATTTCCTATTGTTCTAGGATTCAAAATATAGTTTCAAAATGTTTTTATTTATTGCAATTTGGACTGCATGCATTTTTTTTTTTTCAGCTACCAACACAGTGGGAAGTTTAGAAATGCCAGAAATAATCATACTCATACTTTATAAGACATTGGCACCTTTACATTTCTAAGGAAATAAAGTCTATTAGGAAAAGTATTTTTAAGGCACTGCAACTTTTTCCCAAGGTAAATATTTCAATGCCTAAAAAATATAATAATCTAGCAAAAAAAAAGCACTTGAGACATAATGAAGCATTTCGTGTTTGCTTTAAACAAATGGGTTATATTTATGGAAAAAAAAAGACACAGATTGCCAGCATTTCAAATACCATGCCTTGCAATGTATAGGATCTAGTGACATTGTAGCATAACATCTGTAATTTGAAGATTTCCTTTGGAATGTAATGTAGGAAACACAATTTAGCTATGTCAACAATATCTTGCAAAGTGTTCCCATTTATAATTATTTATATTGTAAATAGCTTTCTGAAGTAAATTTGAAGTTAATGTGCATAAGATGTATTTATTATGTGAAGATTTTTTTGGTTTAAAATATAGCTACCAATATGCAATTTTTGTCTGGTTTTCTACATTTTAAAAACTAAGGATTGTCCTACGTGGGACAGATTTTCAGGAATTCGTTTTAATTAATGACAGTATTTCTCAGAATCGGGAGGGGAAACAGTAAAAGTAATATATTTTGATTCCTGTGAATCCTAAGTGGTCTCTGAATCTCAAATGAAGCTTATCAAATATGAAAGAACACTGATAATGTCCTGCTACCCCATTTAAGAAAGATGTCTGAATCTGCTCAAATACTCTTCTGCCAGGAAGAGCTGGCTACAGGGACTTAATAAGATTAATTGTCTACTTTGTGAATAGTCTGCTGTTTCTTGAAGCCATGCACTACCCCATGCGTCACCTAAATCAGCTTGCTGACTTGGAGCATGATACCCCTTAAGTTCTTAAAACACTATACTCAGACAAAGAGCAGTGTTATGACAAGGAAACAGGTAAGAAGTTCATTGTGTTCAGGCATGAGAGCTGGCTATTACTTTGGCTTGTGTGCTCATACACTTTCATTGACCCATAATGACCTGGGCCACCGTGCAGCAGCTTAGCCACTGCAACCCTTGCCTTCTCTGGGGTTTAGGTCCTTCCTAGCTCAAGGGTTCAAGGTCACAGCTCTCACTTTCTGGACCAGTTTCTGAGCAACCAAATCCTGTCCTCTCAGTCACTCTCAGTGAGGGTCTTCCCTGCAGGTGGACAAACGCAAGACAGATGGTGTCAGAGAGTAGGGGGAGACTGATACTGTGGCTGGGTGAGAAAGCAGCTTTCCAGAAGAGAAAGTGGTTGCTCACATATTTTCCATTCACAAGACTGACAGGAAATACATAAGCAGTGGGGATAGGGGTAAGATGCACAGAAGAGTCAGTTTTGAATCTCAGGTAAATAAATTGCCACTGGCCCTTCGCTCCTGCATGGACATAGGCACTCAGTTCTTAGAAACACTCCTGGGATTAGGGAATACTCTGCAGCATTGAGTTAGATGTTCAAACTACATTAATGATTTCAGCATTTCCTATGGGATAGTTTAGGCCATTCCCCTCTCCTTGGCCTGAATTTGGCCTTGGTTCTCCATGCAGGCAGGAAATGGTGTCATCTTTTTCCCAAACGATGCTATTTAACTGTGCAAAACATGTGTTGAGTTTTCTCTTTCTTTCTTTCTTTCTTTCTTTCTTTCTTTCTTTCTTTCTTTCTTTCTTTCTTTCTTTCTTTCTTTCTTTCTTTCTTTCTTTCTTTCTTTCTTTCTTTCTTTCTTTCTTTCTTTCTTTCTTTCTTTCTTTCTTTCTTTCTTTCTTTCTTTCTTTCTTTCTTTCTTTCTTTCTTTCTTTCTTTCTTTCTTTCTTTCTTTCTTTCTTTCTTTCTTTCTTTCTTTCTTTCTTTCTTTCTTTCTTTCTTTCTTTCTTTCTTTCTTTCTTTCTTTCTTTCTTTCTTTCTTTCTTTCTTTTCTCTCTTTCTTCTTTTCTTTCTTTTCTTTTCTTTTCTTTTCTTTTCTTTTCTTTTCTTTTCTTTTCTTTTCTTTTCTTTTCTTTTCTTTTCTTTTCTTTTCTTTTCTTTTCTTTTCTTTTCTTTTCTTTTCTTTTCTTTTCTTTTCTTTTCTTTTCTTTTCTTTTCTCCTTTCCTTCTTTCCTCCTTTCCTCCTTTTCTCTTTTCTTCCTTTCTTCTGTTCAATTTTTTAAAAAATTTTAATGCATGGATAAGGGGTTTCAGAAATGCCAGTTATTGACCTACCTCTCTGCCTTGCAAGTGCATGCTGAAAAAGAGACTGTGAGACCAATATGCACTCATGGGACCATATTGTCCTTCATAGGGCAGAAATAGTCCTAGTTTCTTCATGCTCAGCCCTGCAAGAAGACTGAGTATCATCCTGGATGCTGTGTGCTGGAAGTCCTGCCACTTCCATGGTTGCTCTTCACTCTCTCTATTAATGCGTAAAGAATACTCATTGCCCACTGGTCTCTATTCACTCTTGGCTCCTACGTTCATTGGCAAATTGTTCTGCACTGAGGAAATCTGCTGTCATGGCCATTGTAATAAAAGTGCGATACCATCAGGAACTTCCTCTATTCCCATATGGTGGCCATCAGAGGCTTCAGCATCAGCAATTTCATTTGATACAGCTTCTTTGACTGTCAGAAGGTCACAAATAGCCTGCTGCTATGCAGCCCGGCATGTCTGTGTGAATAAAAAGGGCTAGCCAATGCAGCAGAAACCCTGACAGACTACATGGTTTCTTCATGGATTTTAACAGGAGTTCTCCTAGGCATGCACACAATGCTCTGGACTATAGTTCAGAGGCCAGATGCAAGGCTATGTATACATGGAAACAGCTGGACCTCACCATCGTCAAGCCTGCTCATCCTTGCAGACATTTCTCTCTGCCGGCAGTCTGTCATTGCCTTTCCCCCACAGCCCTCTCATTTTTGGCTCCTTCAGGCATTATTCCTTCCATTTCCCTTTCCTCCCTTCTGCCCCAAGCCTTGGCCCGTGATTTCACAAATCCTGTGATCTATCTTGCCCAGCAAGCATCCTCTGTTGATCCTGAAAATCGTGTTTTCCTTTTCATGAGGAAAATGGCTATCCAGCAACAGTTTCCATCACTTGCACTCCCCTTTCCCTTTCTTTTCTTTATACAGCTGGTGTAAATGTCATACAGAGGACCCTGCAATCTTTTTTCTCACAGGCATTAGTTCTGCTACAAGAAAGCTATTGGTTGGGGGAATGGAGGTGATGAACTTTTCAGAAAAGCTACAGACAAAAGATGATAGATGCCTTCAGCATACCAAATGCACATACTGCTTTAGCTGCGTTGCAAAACATTGTCACTCTTGGCCTGCAAACAGAACATAAAGATGAAAACTGACATATGTCTGTATTAGAAATTAACAACAAAAGCTACTATCAGATACACCTGAGAGGAAAACTTAAAAATTGGGTCTTTGTCTAAGCACGCATTAACTTACATGCAACTAATTAAATGTTTGTTATTACTGTCCATCATATAATTATTTTTCATTTGTTCATGAGCTGTAATCACTTTTTTCTTTTTTATCTTGTTACCTATATTTGTCACCTGTTATCTATACTCTTTTTCATCTATAAATGAAAAATATTCTATAATAAAAATTATATTAATATAAAATGCAGAGCATAAACTGAGGCCTGGGAAATAAAAACCAGAAAGCATCAGCATATTCCAAGCTTTCATTTGACTATAAGCTGCACTTTTTGGTACCCAATGTAACAGGTGGTAAATGTCATATGGGAGCCATCTTTCACTTCCAGCAATATTCCTAGGAATTGTTAGTATGACGTATTTGGTAATTATAGCAAAGCTGTGTTTCAAACAGATGAACTTGTAACATTATCAAATGTGCTACTTTTTTTTTTTTTTAAAGTAGAAACATGACAAAATGACAAAGAAAGCTTAAGGTTCTTTTGATCATTTGATTCACTTTCAAAGGGCAGACTGGAATTTTTCTATGGCTCTTCTATCTCCCTTGAAGCCTGAGGTAGTTCTGAACTGGACAACCTCTTGGGGTCAGACAGAGCAACCTTGAGGCTACACTGATTTGTGCCACCTACCATGATTGTCTGTGTGTCCGTCACATGAAATACAACAGTTCTTTGGATTGGAGAGAGTTTACAAGTTCAAGAGGGCTGAAATAGTGGTCAGAATCTTTCCTCCATTTCAAACACTTTTTTTTATATTAGAATTGTCTATTTTGTGAGGTAAAGCGAGTGCTATTAGCTTCACCAGCGGTAAGAAGGTAAGAGAAGATGTGTAACTATTCTTTGTCCTTCACACAGTCCAGCAAAACTGAGTGAACACCCAGAAGACCATTCTCATCGTGGCAAAACAAGCGCCTGCCTGCATGCAACCAGACAAGGCAACTTATGTGGGAATGCCCTTTCGCTCTGACAGTGGGGGGACAGCAAAACCACACTTGTATGTATAAGCTAGCCAAAAGCCCATGTGTGAATGTCAGCGTTTTCCATGTTGGTGGAGTGTCCTGTCTAGAATTTAGGTGATGTGTCACACTCGGATCACTGCGTGCTGAGCCTTTTGCTGCTTTCTTCTTACCTTCACATCTATTTGGAGCCTGGGGCAGGGAGAGCCGAGTCTGCTGAGCAGCTTACACAGTTCTAACAGGAGTCAGATCAATTTTTCATCTGAAGCTTCTTAGTTTTGATTCTGACACAAGACATTTCATCAGCTTATGAATTATTTTTACAAAAGCAGAACCGTGTCTTGTCTGTCTGGTTTCTCTGTGGGACAGCCGTGTCATTTTTTTTTTAAAGAATACCAGTGAAAGTCATCCTTTGTGTTTTCAATTTGGAGTCCATCAGTGAGGTGAAAAATACAGCGTTAGTGTTATGTCTATTTTAGTCAAGGGCACAACTGTGCATTTTGATTTTTGTTTCTGCCTTTTCTTTAATCACAGAGGCAGAGCCTTTCTTCTGTGCCGCTTTCATATCTAACCTCCAAAACAACTGCAAAGTATTAGAATGACTCCAGTATCCTCTCCAGCGTGAATGTTTCTTGAGCTCAAGCAAAATGCCACAGTTTCATTAGGCTGGTTATCTGACAGACTGCTCATAGAAAACAGCTGATTCTTTTTTTTTTTTTTCCAACTGAACAGCTTTAGCTTCCTGTGATCAATCTTCTTGGCTACAGCAGTAAATATGCTAAACTGCAGGTGCCAGCAAGCTTTGAGACAGTCGGAGGCATGAATGCTGACCCACGGTTGTGCTTTTTGTGTCATCAAATAGCCTACCTTGTGTACAACTATTTGGCCTATTCGTTAACTTAGTTTTTTAACTTAATATGTGCTTATTTACTTAGGGAATTAGATCCAGTGTGGGAGAGATGCAAAGCAGCCAGCGGTTTAGGAGTTTAGTAAATAATCTCAGCTTTGTTCAGTTTTGCTCTAGGTCAGGCTGCTGCACGGAGTAATTCCATATGGCAACCTGATTTGAGCTTACTCAAAGTAAACCTTAAAATGGATTTTGGCAAAATCCATCCAGCCATCAGGAACCCATTCTCAGTTTCTGCTGAGGATTTCCTGATAGCTTTCTTTATTTAAAAACAGAAACAACAAAAAAACAACAGAAAAAGAGAAAAACTTTGAAACTTTTTTACCATCTGAAATACCATTTACCCCCCCCCCCCCCCCCCAAACTTTTTTACCAACTGAAAACCCATTTCCCCCCCCCCCCCCCTTGCATCTTAACCATCAAAAAGCCCTTTAGCCCTTTAGGAGGCTTTAATGTATGCTGAGAGCTATAGAAGTTAGGAGGTGCAAACATGGCTTAAGCCACTTTGCCTCCCCCCAGCTTTCTAGCTTTCTTTGCTCCATGTCTTCAGAGATGTGGTGTGGTGGGTTCAGCCTCTCATGAGGGAGAGGCGTGATGGGGGGCACAGCAGTTGCCCGTTCTTTGCCTTTCTGCCCCGGCTCCTGTGCCCTGGTAAGGAGCAAGTGGCTGCCTGGTCCCTCACCAGCTTGTGCCACGGGGGTACGTGGGCTACAGAAGCCTCTGCTGCTTGGAGAAGGGTAAGAGGGGAGCAGGGGGATTTGAGCGGCGAGAGAGCCTCCTGCGGGGTGCCTCTGTATGCAAAAGCCAGGGGTAAAATCCTGGCATTAATGAAGTCGTTGACAGAAATACTTTGGTCCCACTGAAGCGTGGCCAGAAATGTAAAAACATTTTGAAAACAACACTTGAGGCAGCTCAGTATGCCTCCCTCGATGGGGCGAGTGAAAGTGTAAGTAAACAGAGAGATTTACTCGTGTTCGAAACAAACATAATTAAAAAAAAATGTGGGTAGGGAAACAAGCACACACGCAAAATCCTCTCTTGTCATTTAGTTGAAAGATGTCAAATGCGAATAAAAACCCTGGGATAAAAGTTGGGATAGAGTGTAGAAATTCTGGCAGAGCTATTTCAAACTGGGGCTCTTAGGAAAAGCTGCTGATTGAAATCAATACAGCAAGACCCGGAATCTGAAAAGACCATTTCTAAGACTTGAGAGGGTCACTGAGCAGAAGTGTCGGTTGATAGTATTGCCTTCACCAAGGTGCTTCAGTGTTTGCTTTAGTGACTTCTTGCAGCTGGTGGCTGAGCATACATTTAACACCCCACCTGAGATCGCCACGCTGGGGGAAGGGAAGTTTTTAAAGACTTCTGTAGTTTAAACAACTCCCTCAGCTCCCACATTTGCACGTCATAGATTTTGTATATTAATCAATAATGTTTGATTAATGTACTGCATCAAATGAATTGAGGAGGGTTTTTTTTTGTGGAGAGCTTTTAAAAGGAATTGAAGTTCTCTGTTTTCTGCTTCTATTCTTTAAATGCATTCATTCATTTGACTATTTAACAAGTTGCGATTTATGCCATGAAACTTTTTTAAACAGACCTTAGTTAAGATTTTCATTTTTCACACAGTAGTAGTGATGGATCATATTTTTGTATTTGTTTTATTATGTGCCATTTGATTAGGTAATGGCTTCACAGGGAGGGCCAAAATACAGATACTTTATATCATTAGAAATTACATTAAAATTTTCCTGGTAGTTTATCAAAAGGAGATGGAAAAGTGATTAGCAAACAAATACAGAAATGGCACTTCCATTTCTTACATAGAAAGTGAAATTGCAGTGTTATAAAAATAATGTCAAAAAGTCAAGGATAAGAAGTGAATTTTTCATTTATGCCAAAATGAACGGACCGTATTTTGATTACAGGGTACTTTCACAATGACTATTTTAAAGTGTTGGTTTTCATGCTAACTTAAAAACATGTTACTTTTTGAATAGATGAGGAATTCATTCAAATTCAATCACACTGTATTTGTATTACAAGGAGGTGCAGAGTAAGAGTTTGCAAAGCCCAGTGTTTCCATTTTAATTACTTTCTATAACAGGTCACTCCACCTCACTGAGGTAAGCAAAGCTGTACCAACTTGCTCCAGCTAAAGGTCTCTAAATCTCTGTTTCTAGTTGTCATGGTTTCCTGAGAACGAAGCTCATGTAACCACACTGTCTCTTTGTCCATCTGTCAGTCACTTCATCCTTAATATCTTTGCAACTCTTTAGCCTAACTGAACCAAGTTTTCAAATGAGAAGTCAGTCTAAATTCTCAAAACTTTTATAAAAAAAAGATGCTACAGACAGGCAAGAAACCCTCCATGATGAAGCTTAATTAAACGTGAAACACAAGCTTTCCTCTTATGCAACATCAGAATGTGGAAACTCAGACAAAGGCACCAGACCTTAGGGAGTGAGGTTCAGTGGATTATCTACTGACAGAACTGTGAATTTTATTGTAGTTAAAGTTACTTTGATACTATCCATTAAAATCTGAGCCCTGAAAAGGCTAGATGATATCCTGCATCAGGGAAACATTTGGTGACATGGTGAAACACCAATGCTCAAGCGAAAATTAGTCTAAAAGAGCTATATGGTCCACGTAAAGGTGTCACTGAGATAAAAATGGTCCAACACAAATGGATTTAAATCTGTAGGGTGATTTAATTTTAAAAAAATATTATCTGATTTAGGACTGCTCGCTGAAATAGAAATTAAATAGGACACAACATTATATATGTATTTTCAAGAAGCGTCCTTTCTTTTACTGTAATGTTTCAGTTCAGCAGAATTTTTTCCCATAGCTTGGGAATTATTAAGGGTGATAGTGAAGGCTGCTACGATGATGCATATAGAAACAACTAGTTTTATGATCCAAGCATAACTAATAAGAGAATATTCGCTGTGATATCAGACATTGCTACAATGGCCACATAAATTCCAGGAGGTGAAGAAGAACAAGCAGAAAGCATGCAAATTCACAATGGCAGATATGGATTGTACTTATCTTTTTATTTGCCACAGACAATGTAAATTATGTGCAACAGAATGGAGATTCAAATGATCCAGCATCTGCATAACACTGTAAACTGCATTGTACTGAGCATGTTAGAGAAAAAAAGACTTTACCAGTATCAAGTGAAACAGTGTGAAAAGCAGTGTCCAAAAATCAGTCCCAGACTAATGATGAGCAGACCTTTTCAAGTATAGAGGTTCAACTACAGTTTGATGTAAGTACATTATACATATGGGTTTTCAAACACGCTATTCCAATTCACTTTTACTGTCAGTCAGAGGCAATAATATTAAAATAATAACAAGCACCTGAGGTAACCTGAGGTTTTGCAGTGTTTATAGGAATGCATCTAGGTAAAGATCTAACAGTGTCTCTCCCACTGTACCATATTGGACATGCAGACCTTTGTCTTTCTTAAGGGCTTCCTCTTCTGGTGAACAAAGAATGCTTTGCCAGTTGTACACCTCCATGCCCTGGAAAGTGGGTATCTATTGCTTGACTGCTGCAGTTGTGAAGGATCTAGTCACTGCCTTGACCAGCTTTACTCCCAAAATTGTAAGACAATCGGAAGGAACTTCTTTGATGTCCTATAGATTGCACAGATTTGAAGGTACTTTGTTTCTGATGTCGTAGATAAATTCAGATTATAGAGATTTCAGAAAGCAGAGAAAAATATGACTAAGGCAAGACTCATTCAGGTGCTTACAAGGAAAAAAAAGTGACACACAGAATAATTACAATTCTGGCAGGAAATTGATGGGTGGGTGTAGAAGGAATATAAACACAAGACCATGAAATCAACTTGGCAGGGCCAGCTTAAGCTTCCTTTAACTTAAAAAGAGTCATTGGACTTGCTGGCAACTAACATGTTTTCGTCTTTTTGTGTTTGTTCATTGGTTATCTTTTGCATGAGAAAAATAATTTTAGCAGTATAACAAGTATGCCCACCTCTACATACCTCACTCCAAGAATATTTCACCAACTCCAGCTATGGTTTTCCCTGAGTAACCAGTGAAAGTCTAGGTTTTCAGGGAAGAGGAAAGAATAGATTCACTGTTTTTAAAATAGTCTTTGTCTCATGTCTGGTAAGTAACACAAGGAGACCTGCCTTCAAGTCTGATTACTTAGGAAGTAGAAGAGAATAATTTCTCTTTCAATCAGAGTCTATGCTGCAGGTTCTGTTAAAACATATCATTTATATCTTCATTAAGATGAGGTTATTCTCAAATAATCCAGATAGACAGATGCCTTTGGGTTATTTATATTTTTATATCCTTTTCCATGCGATGATAAGAGAAGACACTGTCAATTTTTTTTTTTTTTTAAAGAATGGCCTTATGGCTAGCAGACAATGAAACGAGACATACGGACAGATTTCCAAATGATGTTAAGCTTGACAGGGTACCAAGTGTGTGGTTAAAGACCAGTTTTTGAGCCTTCATGCCAGATTCCAATCTCAGCCACACCAGTGTAAGGTGGGGGGGCTGCCTCCAATGCAATCAGAAGCTGTCCGCCTTTGTACAGTTTTATAGCAGACTAATTGTGGCAAATTGACCAGAGGTATTCCTGAATTAAGTTCGTGTAAAAGAGAAAGAGAGGGCAAAATAAGCTTTTTTGACAACAATATCTACTGTGCTCACTGATTCTTAGATGTTGTACAGGCATCATAAATCAAACAGCAGGTGGTTTTAATTGATGAAATTATTCTTACTAATTTTTAAACTGTCACAGACAGATCTAAAGCAAGTTATGTGGTTGAGTTGGAGGGGATTGTTTTTTCTTAGAAATGTACAAAGCATTCTGTCTTCAATTCTGAAAGTGGAAACATGACTTCTTCCTGGCCTTGCCTGGGCGTGCAGGGCTTGCTGGCTCAAAGGAGGAATGATGTTTGCTTTAAAAAGAAAAGGACAACATTTTAAAAAATGTTCCCGAAAGATCAGGTCACATCTTCCCCAAAAGATCCTCAACATCTTTTGTAACAATACCAACAATAACTTGTGTAGTTTTTGGACAAAGAGTGCCAGTAGCAGTGCAAAAAGCCAAAATCGATGGCCATCTCAGACACAGAGCTATTGCTCCTGAACAGATTGATGTGTTCACGCACAATTGCTCTGAGAGGCCCTAGACATGTTGGGGTCAAATTGGCAAAATAGATAGCAACTGTATTCTCGCAGCAGCCTCCAAAGGAGAGAGGCAGATGTCTATTCTATCTTGCAAACACATTCTTTTACAATGTGTTACTTCATCTCTTTTATTGCACAAGAGGAAAGTGAGAGACAGAGAATCAAGGATAACACTAATGATAGACCATATGGAATCCATAAACAATGTTGTTCTAGAATAAGATGGCCTTTAAAGGGGGTGGGGGCCTTATTGTACTTGGGCCAGACATTACCTAACTCCCCAGGTGAAAGAAGGAGAATAGGTGAGAATAGGGAGCAGACGCTGGGAGCATGCGGTTCAGAGCAAGGCTTTCTGGAAGATATAAAGAGCAGCTTGAATCCCTTTAAAGGTCTGAGTTCCTTTGTATTAAAATAGCCTTCTCCTGCTCTCTGGGAGCCGAACCTTCCTCATGAGGACTACTGAAGAAAATGCTATTTTGAAACTGGATTAAGAATTTGGCATGTTGTTTGTGAACCACTTAGGAAATCCTGCACTTTTATGTAAAGACACGGGGCTCCTAAGGGGGGAAACGACTGAGGGAACATCCTCCAGTGCAAAATGCCCTTGCTTTGACAAAGGGGAGCCAGTAATGACAACAAAGACTTAGGGCTGTCCTAAAAAAATGGGTAGGAGAACAGCCACATTGCCACTTTTACAGTCCTTTAAAGCTCAGTTGGGATAGCACTGTACTCAGCAAGTCATCCTGCTGAAAGTGGTCATCGTGCTTGGTGCTAGGATCTAGGCCAACCTAGCCCATGGGCCAGCAAGTGGAACAGCCTTCCACAGCAAGGAAGCTAGAGGAGTTGGTTATTTCTCTTTGTATTGTGTCTAACTGGCCAATGTTTTAACCGCATGAGCGTAGGGAAGAATGATAGTGTCTGTCTCCTCCAGCATATGTGAAGGTTTCAGGTTTTGGCCTTGCTGTATTTGACCTCATTTAGGACAAGAATGCTTTTATCTAAATCAAAGCCAATTTTGAGTATTAGTCTGAACTTGTGAAGACCCCCAGTGAACAAAAATATCACAGGAATTAGGCAATATGTTCAGAATGCATTTTGAAGTTTTAAGCATGTGCTTAAGTGCTTTCCTGGCTCTACTTTAATGAAAGATGGAAACGTAATGTGGAAATATGACCAAGAAATTCTGTTTCATTAAAATTGGAATGAATCCCAGCGATGAACCGAACTCAAAATGAAGTACTATTTTGAGATTTAAAAGTAGCTTCTCTCGATGTTTATTCACTCCATTTAGCTGCTGCCTGATGTGAGCCCATGGCGAGGACACCACAACGAGCCTCTTTGTTACATTTCTAGTGTGAGGTAAAACATACTAGTTATTGGACAGCGGTTTGTTGCACTGGGGCATGCTAGAAGGACAGTAGAAACAATAGCTGAAGTCTGAAACTGTAACAGGAGATTTCTGATTACTTATTCAAAGTTTATCTGACTTTCTTGAAAAGGCTATAGGACACAGAAACAGGTAACAGTAAATGGTTGATATAGGAGAAAAAAAGCCATTTCTGTTTTCATTTCTTCTTTGATGTAATTCCATAATGTTTCTAGTCACAGCAATAAAATAGAAGCAGGTTGAGGGAGGGACCTTCATCTGATGCAAAACATCATAGCTATGCTAACTTCTGCAAGTTTGTTGGTGAGAGAGGGTACAAACACCCAACTCAGCACATCCCCAAAGGGTTTTCTAGTTGGAGACCTGTGCCTTTTGCAGCTGTGACCAAATGACCAAGCAGAAGCAGCCTCTAAGCCATCTCAGCCAAGGCCAAAATGAGGTGTCAGAGCAGGGCGCCCTTTCTGGTGGCTCAGAGAGACGCAGGAAAAACGAAGGGGAAGACAGTCAAATGCCTGGGGAAATAGTGAAGGATTTTAGGAGGAACAAAACTCTGTTGTTTTCTGCAGGATCTTTTGGCTGGGTTACAGAAGAGGAGTCTGGGTTTTGTCTCTCTGCACAAGGGGAAGTGACAACTCAGGAGGAGGTAATTGTGCTGAGACTTGGAGAGCCCCCGTCCTGGGAGTAGCTCGGCGCTCATCACACATCCTTGCTTTGGGGGCTGATGTTTTTTAACAGAACTTGTGAGAATGGTGCTGCTGCTAGCGTGGCAGAATGAGCAATGTGTAACAAAGGCTGCCAGGCTGGCTCTGAGCTCAGTGGGTTACTGTGGGCGTTGACAGGCAACTTAGACAGTCCTCCTCTTCTGTATTTACTAGAGCTATAGATTTTGACTGTGAGCCAAAAGTTAGATGGGCCCAAACCGATGAAGGATAGGTCAGTCAGTTGCTAATACATGTGATGGTCTGGACACAATCTGGATGGTGGGGATCAGGGGGAAGGTTATCTATGTGCTCTGTTTCTCATGTGCAGGCTTTGCTGGTTGCTGTTGTAAAATGAGACAACATAGTCCAGCCTTTTTCATTAGTTATTGAAAAAAAAATATCTCACAGTATCAACCTCCCACACTTCTTCCTTTTTTAATTGCATAAAAGATGGAGAGCAGCATCTTTTAAATGAAAGTATTGCACAGTTAAGGGTTCCACAGCACAATAATATAAAAAGGCAAATTTATCTCTGAATATGAACAGCTCTTTTTAATATGCATACCCTGGACACCCATGAAAATCCAGCGGACACTACATTATTACGGGAAAGTACATGAAAGAAAAATGGACCATGAAGATGATCTATACTAAAATTTTTTCTATTGTGACTTTTAGTACCACTTTTTTCATAGCTCAGCAGGAGACCTGAGCTATGCTGAGCAATTGCCAAATGGCATGGTAAACTAACAAGTGGGTTTTCTGTGTGTTGTCTCCAGTTTAGTGGAACTTCGTAGGGCAACAACCCACTAGTAGATCACAACTCATTTTGGCAGGCCATTTTGTGTGCATTATTGACCTTTTCTTGCTGTCCATAAATCCTTGACAATGCTGACACAGAAACGCACCAACTGACCTTTCAAAAAATGTTGGAAATAATCCGTTCCAGCTGCAGGCTGAGGACACTGACCATATTCAAATATAAATCTCTCCATCAGCACCACGGACTGCTGGCAACGGCAGCATTCACAGTCCCCGAACTGATTCTCCACACCAACTGGACTGATGTCCTTTATGAAAAAGAAAATTCTCACTGGCTAAAAGCAGGAGAAGGAACCTCCCTTTTTAAAGCTGACTATGTATGGAAAACTTAGGACAATGCTGGTTTGACTTCCCCCAAAAGCTGGCTAGCAACTTGAGTAGTCCCCTGATAGCTCTTAATATAAAATATTCTTAGCACCTGTAAGTCCTGTAGAGCTCAGGCTCAAGCCCAGAACAAAGTGTATGTTTCCTGTTTTTGAGCTGGCATCCTTTCTTCACATTTTAAAGAATAAAGCTTTCTTCTCAAAACTCTTTGTGCAATGTATTCTTTCCATTCTCTCCAAATGTTTGGATTCCCCTTTCTTCTAAAGGAAAAAAACCAAACACCTTGAGAACTGACTCTCCAGCTATGATAAACTATTGCAGTTGTGCAGCAATCCTCATGAGGCTGGATCCTTGAAACAGCTGCCTGGGTGAGATAAGCTGTGTTACTGTCTGCGAATGTGGTCTTAACTTGAGGTCAGCAATGGATGAGCTACTTTGAATGACCTCTTGATGAGCATTTTCTGTAGATTTCTTCACTGTAAGTTTGTGAACTACCTTATATTGGGGTACTTTTTTCATACTCCTAAATTAATTAACTTTGGCTTTTATCCAGTGAAGAACTTCCCCCGTGGCTTTCCTATCAAACCATGGTATCAAACCTGTTGGAGCGGGTCTGGAAAAGAGCCACAAAAATTATCGGAGGACTGGAACACCTCTGTTATGAGGACAGGCTGAGGGGATTAGGGTTGTTCAGCCTGGAGAAGAGAAGACTCTGCAGACACCTTATTGCAGCCTTTCAGTACCTAAAAGGGACCTACAGGAAAGATGGGGACAAACTTTTTAGTAGAGCCTGTTGCAATAGGACAAGGGGGAATGGCTTTAAACTGAAAGAGGGAAGATTTAAACTAGATATAAGAAAGAATTTTTTTTACAATAAAGGGGGTGAAACACTGGAACTGGTTGCCCAGAGAGGTGGTAGATGTCCCATTCCTAGAAACATTAAATGTTAGATTGGATGGGGCTCTGAGCAACCTGATCTAGTTGAAGATGTCCCTGCTTATTGCAGGGGAGGTGGGGCTAAATGACCTTTAATGGTCTCTTCCAACCCAAACTATTCTACTATTCTATGATTCTTTGATTCTATGATGAACTATATTAGTAGATATGTGAGATAAATACCACATACTTACAAATAGCAGTGAAAACTTTTGCATTTCTTTGGCAAGGAGGTGCACTAACTCCTGTTTCAGGGAGACTTGTGTGCCTCTGTGGAAAACATAATTTGAATAACTGAGCAAGAACTTAGAGCTGAGATAGAAGCACAAAGTTTTTTTCTCAGGAAGTGACAGAGACCAAAAATTTGGCAGAGTTTCAAGGGGAACTCTCTTCTCATATGATTAGCAATTACATTCAGGGTGCAGTAATTAAATTTAAGACTACTGGAAAGAAGATCAAATATCCCTCCCATTGTTGAGCTACAATGTTCTCTAACTATCAAGGTAGGGATAAGATGCTTATGGGAGATCCTGCATGTTGCAAGGTGTCTTCTGAAATGTGTGGTGTCAGCCTCTCACATGTTTTGGGAAAGTTCCATTTAGCTAAACAGAAGACAGAAAGTCCCTATCTAATTGTTTCAGGATAGTAGCTGAAAGAAAATCTGTATCATATATCTATTAATAGTAAAAATGTCATTGGATCTTTATTATGGAAACTAATTATTTTAATATTATTTGACATTTCCAGAGAAATGTTATGCAGTCCATTTAAATTTATTTCCAGAAAATTTATTGATATGGATAGCCAGGAAAAGATGGCTAAATAAATAAATGGAAGTTTGCAATAAAGTTTTTTCTTCTGTTTCTTCCTCATTAAAGATCCAGAGTAGGAACTGTCAAAACGGTCTTTTTTGGCCCCCTTGCCAGGATCTGTTTTTCTTTGTCTCCCATGGGCTTGATAATACAAATTTGAATTTGCTAATACGCTTCTTTCTGTTTGCTTTGTGTTTAATTCTGGGAAAGAAGTAGTAGTAGCATGTTCTGTGTATAAGAGTGCTTCACATTTCCTTTCCAGCTGGCTAATATATATTTTTTGTAATTGTTTCTACATTTGTTTCAAATTTCCCTGCCTCCTTGAAGTAAGGGATAATAGTTTTGAGAATCAGTGCATGGGTATTAAACTCATCTGTGTAAAAGGGAATTCCAACAGCTTGGATGAGATTCTAACACTTTTTTTTTTCCTCTTGTAAGGCCAGAGACCATGTAATGATCTAGTCCAGCCTCTGTATAAGGCTGTAAACCTCACCATGGCTCCAGAGCTTCTTGTCACTGTGTGCTCTCTAAGTACAGCATAAATACTAAGCAAAGAATCTGATAAAGTGCTTCTGAAAAATCATGGTGATTGCTCTATGTCTAAAAACTGGGCCATTTGTTGGGTCTACTATTAGCAGATGCCTTTCAGAGCTGCATATACAAGTTTTGTAAAAAGCCAAAATAACATAGTTGGCATGAATTGACTATTTCAGAGCCTTTAGATCTTAAAGGAAAGCAAAGACTTAAGTGTGTGTTTGTCTTGATAAAATACTTTTTGTGCAGAATGCTTCTCTACTGTTTCATTGACTGAGCATCTGCTTCTTTTCATAGTGTCTTTAAGTAAATCAATTATTCTTTTATGTCTCAAGATAATACTTTATATATTCTGCCTATATTTGCAGTTAAAAAATGTTGACAATTTGTTCATACCATGATTTTTGTGTCTTCAGCACTTACATTCCCTTGTGACACAGGAGATTTTTAACTTCAGTTCTAGAAGCTCCTAACACAGAAGGAGATGGAATCTTTAAATTTGAATTAAATATTAGAAATTTGATTTGCTTTGCTTCTGCAACTCATCACTGAGCTCACTGAAGACATTGATAGTGGACAGCATAATGTTTCCATAAACAAATACAGAAGTTCTTTTCATCCTTTCTATCACTCACTCTCTAGTGAATTTGAAAACTTCATGGAAACAAGTGAATAAGTGTGAAAAGAAAGCTATTGGTAGATTTATTTATCAGCATATCTCCAAAGGTTCCTTTCACCCTTTATGCTCTTGCTGACAAAATTTTAGGCAACCACAGTCTCTTTAATGAGAGTTTCTCCTTTTATTTCACCTTCATACCAAATCCCCATTTCTCCCTTTCCTCTTTCTCCCACCATATTTTTCAGTAGTTAGTTAAGAAAGGGCTTTCCCCCTTTGTTTCCTGACCATTTTCATCCTCAAATGGTCATAATGGTAATGTCCCTAAGAGTAGCCACATGCGGTTGTCACCTCCCCAGAGGATAAACAGTTAGCTCACTGCACTACTGGTCTTTGGCCAAGCTTTTAGTGTAGCGTTAACCTATACTGAAAGAAAATGCTTTAGCACCTCTGATAAGAAATTAGTCAAGAAATAAATCTAGCATTTGGCAGCAGCAAAATGAACCGCTTAAGCAGCTCCCATCCATTGACATAGATATGCCTCTGCTGGATAACCATGAAGAGAACTCAATCAGAGCAGTGATTGGGCTGAAAAATTACCTGGCTGACAAAGTTGTACGTCTGCTGGATCAGCAGAACCTCGCTGGGTTGACTGTGCAGCTGCTGGAGGAGAGAGGGCGGTGGTGCAAGGAGCAAGCACCTTGGACAGAGATTGCCACCATCGGCGGTGCTATTAGAGACATCACACTGCTGAGGAAGCATACGTTTCCATATGAACCCCTTCGTGAACCACAGCTTCAGCATGAAGCCTCTTCACGCACCCACAAACTGCCAGCCACCCTTGCACCAGCACCGTGGTGCCTGCAGGTGCTTCTAGATTTTGTATGAGACAAAAAAAGAATTATTTGTGAGGATGATGAGTTTGGGATGAACCAACTCAGCTAGTGGAGACTTCAATTTCAACAAATTTGTTGTCCAGATAATTCCTTTGAAAGAATTGTAAAGATAGTTTGAGGAAGTAAAATAGTTTCCAGCCATCAAGAACTGATGAAAAGTTAAGTTCTTTTCTGTGGTAGACCTCCTAAAAGTATGTTAGTACAAACAAATAGTTTCTTATTAAATCATAATATCACTAATGTTTTTTTCTGAAAAATGCAATAAGAAAATTTAGTACAAGTTGACCATAACTAGAACAACAATTACAGTCTTATAATTGTCTAAAATGCTATTTAGAGTTTCTCTTATTGTATATAGATTATTTGGGTTTCCCAAACATTTAACTTTGCATACTTATCTAAAACTCTCGACATCATCATCTTTCTTTTGTTCTTTTTATTTTAATTTTTTTTTTTACATTTCAGGAAGGACAGATTGCCCTTTCTTTCAACTCTTAGCTCTGCTGAGCTAACTACTGAGTTTTGTAGTAGAGCTAAGAATGAGTTTCAGATTGGATATGTACAGGAAACACTTGGATAAGTAGCAAATAATTGTTGCAAAGTTACTTTCTGGTCACTGCAGTTCTTTTAAGGAAAAATTATGGTAGCTAGTAACAGAAAATTTTATTAAAATATGGTTTTATTAAAATAATGGTGCCCACAAAAATGACTTTATTTCATTGGCTAGTAGAGTGTACACTTCTACTAGTAGTGCAGTGGGGTGGGATGATCCTGCAAGAATTTGTAACTTCCTAGTAGCTTAAATTAGTGGCAGATAATACAGATGTTACTATACTTAGTGTACTCTCTTTGGCCTTAGTGTCATCAGAAATATGGAAAGATACTCTGCTTTGACTGAGATAGTAAGAAAAACCTAGGAAAAAGGAAAATCAGTATTTAATCCACAGTGAATTCTGACCTTGAGCAGTCCAAGAGAATATAAACTTTGAAAGCACAAGTTACAATTTCTACATGCAATGTAAATAAAATTGCTTCATACGTGGGAGCAGTAATACCATCTATGGGAATATGTTATCAGTGTCTGCCCTCTCAGTTGATTTTTGACAAACAGTTCCTGTGAGCCCACAGGTTGGTTTGTTTGTTTCTTCAAATTCTTTGATGGAGACACCTGTCCCCAATTTTTTTTGACTTCCTCCGACTGCCTACCTAAAGTCAGAAACTCTATGGACCTGTGCCAATATTCTCGGTTTTAAAGCACCTAATATACAAGGTTTCTGTGTGTATGTTATGAATTCTCAGGGTTGGATGCTAACATTTCTTCTCTTTTCAGTAGAGCAGATAAAGCAAAATACTAAGGAAAATCCAGGTCTTTGCTTGCCAAAGTGTTTGAAATTTCTGTCCTTTGGCGTGAAACAAATAAAAGACAACTTTAGGTACTTAGAAACAAGATTCAGAAAACCTCCTGGGAATTTTTTTTCAGCTCTAAACCTTTTAACAGCTCTGGAACCAAGGATGGAGGTATTTCAAATAGAATGAAAATACTGTTCCCAGGAAGAGACAGGAAGGGTGCACCTAGGATATTAAAGGCCTAAGATTTATAAGTTAAGGCTTCTAGTCAAACTCTGACCGGCCTTTGGGTTAGAAACAGATTTCAGGGAACAAGAATCAAAAGCCATGGCCACTGAATTAATTCTTCACCTTCACATTCACAGAGCGAGAATACTATTTGGAATCATTTAGGTAACAATGAAGTATAAGCATTAGGACAAAAGTCAGATCTAGTCCACCCAGAGTCATTGAGTGCATTCATTTGCCATATTTGTACTAGTGCAGCTTATTGTTGGTGATTAGGTGATAAAAGAAGACTCTTCCATGAGGCAGCCTTCATCTGGCATTGAACTCACATTCATGCCAAAGTTCCCATCTGCAAATGCAATAAGACCTCCATTTCTTTGCAGCTTAACATCTAAGGCTTAGGCAAGATTTATCCCTAACAGACTGGCCAGCTGTTAGTGTTTTCTAACATCTTAAAACTTATAATAACTCCTGAATTATCAGTCTTTTGTTTCTTTCTTTTTTTCAAAAAAAGTTAGTATGCATATTTTTGTGAACTTTTTGTATTATGTATTCTTATTTGCTGAATTTTGTAACTATTCTCAATAAAGTGCTTTAAAAACCCCTCTTTCTTAATGGGAGCTTGTTTCTTGAGCTCTCTTAATTTTCAGAACATATATATGGATTAAGAGAGCACTCAAAAACCAAGTTCAGTCTTCATGTCCTCAATTCCCCATATCTCTGAGAGCCCCAGAGAACAAAGGGAATACTAAAATCAGCTGGCTGTAGGGCTCTGAAAGACTGGTCTGAACCACCAGCCTGGAGAGCAAATTTTTCTATCTTGGGAACTGTTTACTCTATGTAAAGCAAGAAAGGCAGGAGGTTCACGTGAGCGTTCCCTACGGGCAACTTGTTAGGATACTTTCACTGAAGGGTAAACATAAAGTGTATTTTAACCTCATGAATGGTGTGGCAAAAAGCCAATATTCCGTGGGGCATACCATGTAATAGAGAAGATATTGAAAGTCTAAGGTGGTCCTTTCTTTATTGTTCCTACTGGAGCTGCTCTTCTGCATCTAAACTGTTTTTTAAAACTGTCCCCTGAAACGTTATTATGTTTTATACAATAATTTTAGTCCTAGTCTATGGGCAGTATTTCTAAGATCCTTCATTTCTGTTTTGGCATCTTTCCCCTTGACCTGCCTTCTATTTGTGGGACTAAGCCAGTTTCCAATGAAAAAAATAGTATGGCATACTGCCCTAGTGTTGCATGGAACTGGCTGGCTGTACTAGGTTCAACTCTTATCAGATCTTCATACTTTTCTAGTGAGATAATAATTCTTCAAAATAGAAATGAAGTTGGATCAACTAAAATCCAAAAAAAAAAAAAAAGAGGCTGATGACTTCATTATAGAAGCCAGTAATGAGTGATCTCAAACATACAAAAAAGCTGCCCCATGTGGATCCTCTTTTCCAGTGGTTATAAGATTGACTTACCTAATACTAGTCCAACTCCTCCTAAGGGGAAGGGAAACATCGATAAGGAAAATTTAGAAAGGGTATCTCTTTTTAGTCCTGTGAAGAGAATAATAGGCCCATCAGTTAACACAGAAGCTCACTGGACATATGATTTTACTCTCAGTTTTGCAATGTGTTGTTGAGATGTCTGCTAATGTTTTACATGTCTTATCAAGAAATTATTCTCTCTTGCCTTTGATTCCAGGTATGAAGATGTCTTGGTCAGAGTGGGGAATCTATACTGTATCACATTCCCCGCCACATCAAAGTTAGTTAAGGAGCAGCTGAATGGGAACAGAGAGCAAATGGGACACAGTGGATTTCTTCTGTGCAGTTTTGCCTGCTGTTTTTCAGAATGAAGCTTTGAAACGTGCCAGCTTAAATTTTGCAGATTAATGCTTACAATGCTTAACTTTTTTGCACATTACTGGGCCTTCCATGTTTCTGTTGCTCTGTAGTTTCAGTCTCTGTGGTGCTAACTGTTGTCATACCATCTGCAAAGCTAGACAGTATTTGTGTAGGTGTCAGTGCCCGGCTGCCTGAGGAGCTGCAGGGCTATATTATGCCTCCATATATTCCACAGCTTTCTTATGCTCCCTCTGGGAATACTAGATCACATTGTTTTCTCCTTCTAAACTGTTGTCGGGTTCTGTTAACTTAGTCCTCAAATAGAATGATTTGTTGCAAACGTTGCAATTGGGAACTTGCAGATTTTACCACTTAAAAGTAAGATCAGGCTTGCTGTGAATTCCTTCATAACTCACAACTCTGTAAATCAGAGTTGTTTTGGACAAGTAAATCAACATTTCTGCTTCTTTTGCATTGTAATGATCTGATGTTCTTTGCTGAAAAAAATAGGAAACAGAGCCACGTGGGGCCTTCCTCTTCAGTACAGCTACATCTAACTCCAGTCATCCAGTGGAAACCTGAAATCAGGTACCTGATAACAGAACCTAGTGAACCAGAATCACAGAATCACAGAATCTTCTAGGTTGGAAGGGACCTTAAAGATCATCTTGTCCAACCGTCAACCTAACTGACAAAAATAGACACCCACACAACAAACAAGGTTGCAAAGGGCCTTAAAGATCATCTAGTCCAAATTCCCCTGCTGTGGGTTCAAAATGGCTCTCTCATACTGTGTATGCATAAAGATTTAAAATTAAAATTGCACAAGCAACTTGAAAACTGCTATCTTCTGAATTCTGATTGCTTAACTTAGAAATCTTAATGTGCTTACTAAGCTAAGTGAATTCAGGCAGTGGTATCATTTGAACTAAGGAACTAGGAGGGCAGAATACAGACAAGACGGATTTACTTTAAGTCAAAAGAGCAAAAACTCATTGGAACTCTACCCAAAGTTGAGAGTCACACTCTCACACTGGCTGAAAAATAACTATCTTTTAAATAAGAGCAAAATTTGAGAAAAGGTATTGGATTTACGGTTTAGGTAAGAGAAAATGGGTGAAAAGAAGGATTATTAAGCAAAGAAAATGACATTCTACAATTCATGAGGTGTAGAGGGAGCGGTTAAAACTTGTGAGATAGCAGAAGCTGAGCCAAGTTAGACATCACAAATTAATTCAAAACAAAGAACAAAAGGCTCTTTAGCCTCATAAATAAAATGAAGGTGAGGGAAGAAGGGAGGCTACTCTGCATGTGGAAGGTGTAGGAATGGATGGAAGGTTGTCCCACCACTAAAACTATACTTTGTTTCAATTTTTAATAAGTGATATGAAATACAGGTAAGAAGGAGCAAGACAGCTAGTTTCAGGGAATAAAAAGATTGAAGCTTACGGGAGAATAAACTCTGAATTTCATGCCCTTTCTGGAGTTCTGAGTGGACTAACATATGAAATTGCAAGATTGGTAGTAAAATATTCAGAAATAAATTTAACCACTGTTACCATATAACCATAGAATAACAAATGCAAGATGTATTTTTATAAAGGATAAAAAATATACTGTGGTTTTTTTCAAAATTTGAGAGATGTACACAGTAGCTTTTTTTTTTACAAATTAAATGTAATAGATGTAAGATATCTCAACCTGAGTAAACTGATACTATGCTCTGTGAGAAACACTGAGGTTAGTGTATGCAGAAGAACTCGTTTGATCAGAGGCTATATTGAGTGAGTACTGAAAGCTGGGGTGTAAGGCAGCTGCTAGTACTAGTCCTGAAGATATGAACTAGATACATTAAAATATAAGTATCCTGAATAATCATCCTGGATTATAATTGCAGTGAAATGATACCAAACAGAGAATTACAAATTCGTGCTTTTGGGTGTTAATAACAAAATTCAAAGGTCATCAGTAAAGAAGGAAGATTTTGCATTAGTTAATCATAAAATGGCTGTTATCCACAGGTGGGATACAACCATGGGAAAGGCAAATTTAGTCACTGGATTTATTATGCAAAGCCTTTGCAATAGAGATGAGGAATTAATTTTACCCTTATCCAGGGTGCTCTTCCATAATATTGTGTGTGGATCTGGTTATCCATGTTATAGAAACCTACAATTCAACCAAAAATTCTGAGTGAGGAGAATGGGGTGATCAAAAGATGCAGAGCAAACGTGAGAAAAAAATAGAGGAGCTGGCTTTGCGTAGCATAGCCAAAAAAGACCTGGGATAAATTTTACTGCTGTCTCAAAATATATCATGGAAACAAGCCCTAAGGAGAGAAAATAATTATTTAAGCTAAGGGACAATCTTGATCCAAGAACAAATGGGCAGAAGATGCTCTTGAAAAGACGTAGAATAAAAATTAAGGACAATTTGGAGTGTGGAACACATCAATGTTCTAGAACAAAGAAAATTAAGACAAAAAATGTAAAAGATGTGGCAAGTTGTGAGTAGCTATGATTGCCTACAATAGCAGCTGAGTAGGCTGAGTGACTGAAATATTTTCCAGCCCTATAATCCTTATAATGTAGTTTGTATATGTAACACATAGTCATGGAATACTTATGGTATTGATTCAGTTTTTCTTGAATAACAGATACAAGGGCTGCAGCAATGCTAAAATAGAAAAAGTGAGACATATGCTGCAATTGATCAGCCTCATGTGATCAGGATTTTGCCTTTATTTGGAACAATAAAACAATTCCAGAACAGATTCTCCAAAATTCTTCAATTGATCCCACATCAGAATCCTGCCAAAAATTATTAAACAAGAAAGTGTCATAAAATTGTTCTATTTTATTTTTAAGCCTCAATTCAGGAATCAGGAGCCTTCTCCCTATGGTTTCTCAGTATCACACAGCTGAAACATCTCATTTTTCATAGTGTTGATTTGTTTCCCATCCAGATATCAATTTTTTCCCTTCTTACTGAAAACTTTTGGTTTGCTTGTTGGTGGGTCAGTCCCCATAGTTTTAGTGAACTTCACTGGATGTTTTTCACCTCTATGAATCATAAATTTAATGACTAAAAATCCTTCTAATCCTAAATATGTATTTGTGACTATCTTTCAATTTACCAAAAACCATATGGGAAGCCCTCAGGACACCTGATAGATAGTTCTTAAAATGAGACAGTCTTTTTGGAGTCAATGTTATGCAACTTGAATTGCTGTGGAATGAAAATTTATAATAAATTTTATTTATAAATAAAAGTTTAACACTTTTCAACCCGAATTCTGACCTCTTTTGCCTAACAATCCTCATTAATAAATGAATTAATGTGCACATAACACCTCTGAGAGTGTGAAAAGTAGATGTGAATATTACAGACCAAACCTCATCTGCAGGAGAGTGGTTATCTGGTTGTATGAATACAGAGGGAATAAGTTATGTACTCTGAATAAGATTTTGTGTACAAGTAAGCAAGTAGTAAAAGCTTGTAACTTAGTAAAAGGGTTTTAGTGAGTTATGAAGCACTGAGAAGGTGATGAGGCAACCAAGAAGGAGAGTAATCCTGAGGAGGCCAATCCTTCACACACTTCAAGAAACAATACCTTTTACAGTCCACATACTGTGTTTCTGAGCCTTCTCTTATCACGGGTGAAGAATACCAACTTGAATGAGTTATTCATTGATAAGCATGGTAGAATCAAGTTGGTCTTGATGAAAGGTAGCATTGACTTTGGTAAGGTTAGACAGGATTAGACCTGATCATCTTTTGAGGAAATATTTCTATGATTGTACAATAAGACACTATCTGTCTGTATGATATATGCACCTGTGTAAAGTCCAAGTATTTTCAAAATTTTTGAAATTTTACAAAAGCTTTTAATATTTGCAATAAAATTTTCTTATTTCTAGTTATTTTTCACTCACGTGTAGAACAAACTGTATATGTATCAACTGCCATCAACATCAATAGGATCTTTGGAAACTTCAGTCTGTATAGAGATTTACATTTGTGGGGAATATTGTGTAGGTAGAAAAGATATAAAGATTTTTGTAAATTCTGTTTCTTAGGAATGAAGCTACTTTGGCTCGAATGCCAATCAAACATATAAATCTGACAAATCAAACATATAAATTTGACAACTCAACTGCCAAGAATCATATCAATAATTTGAGGACCTCAACAAGGGGAATTACAGATCTTATTCTGCAATGGTTCTGTGCTACTTTTTTCCTAAAGATTCCGGTAAAATTAAAATATCCTCTCCCTTCGCAGGTTGGTGCTACATGTAAATGTAAAACAGTTGGTTAGTAGTAAGCAGTTCTACAGTAGTTTCATGTTTGAAGAACTACTAGTCTTTCTAAATTGTAGAAAATCAGAACATTTTATGGACCAAGACAATGAAAAGCTTTATTGAGGAAGATATGAATTGTTCCCACCTGGGAGCCAAGTATGGGGTTAATGCCATGCAACCAGAGACAGAGATGTTCTGGATTTTCAGGACGGCTGAAGCCTCTGTCCTGTTGCAGAAGGTCACTTGTGTTTGTGTGAATGTGGGCCACTGAAGGGAAAATATTTAATGATTTTTAAGGACTTAGACTTGCAAGTAGGATATGGTCTTCCAGAATCTGTAATGTGGCATAAAATATAACTTTGTCCTTTTGCCTCTCCCTATTGGAAGCACTGGTTCAGATTTTGTATAAGGCCTCACAAATTCACCTTTTTTGAACCCATGAGACTACCTGCATGTCAAAGCATCCTGTGATTTACAACAATTATGCTGTTGTCTCCTTTTGTCTGCTTATGTTGTTCACGAATGGTGTCCTTATCTTTTGTCAACCAGCTGTACTTTGCTAATCATCACCTCTGCTTCTGTGAGCCTCTGTGGAAAGTCATCAATACTTGCAGGTTTTCCATGAGATCTTGCACTGGAACAGGCATGGTCTTGTCCTCTTTCACACTTGCAATCTCCAGTTCTGCTCAAGAGAGCATGTGATGTGGTGGAAGGAGCACACACCGTGGTCCAAACAACGCTACCATAAAAAGGAAAAATGTAGGTTGGTGTACTCATTAGACAAGCCAGCTTCCAACACTAATAAAATCTTGTAACTCACCGAAGTTAGGAGTGGCTGGATAAAGTCAGCAGACCACCAGTGATATTATAACCTGTATTCATGGCTTGAAGTTGGCACTGCTTGATTAGAGAACAGAGCATTTTAAAAAGACGTCTCTCCCCTTGCCATTTCTATCCTTTGCTGTCAGGTTTCCAGTCATTCTTCTCCAATGAATACTCAGTCTTTCTTTAGTTTCCTGATACAGGTGGCTACCATTTGTAGAGCTATCAATTTCTTTGCCCGTTTTAAAGCAGCTATTATTTATGCCAGTCCCTGCTTATCATCCTCTTTATTCGTTTAGACAAGAACAGCTACAAAACATTTTAAACAGCTTGAGATAAAGGTTAAGCTTAAAGATCACATGTTATCATGCACAGCTTCAAAATAATGGGTTAAACCTGCTTCAACACAATGTTCTGAAATCATGTCTTTAATGTGCATTTAATATGTGCCACTCTTTCAGATGTAAGAAATGTGAAAACATGAACCAAGCTAAAAAGCTATGGCCCATAAAGAAAATCATCTGCAGTAGCATAAAAGGTACATGCCGCACTTTTTTTCACTAGTCTTCATATGCAAGATCATACAAAATTGAAAAACACACCCTTTTTCGTATGACTTTTATGTCTTTATATTTTAATAATATTATGTATCAGTGACATATGTCTCACTAAAGAAATGTAACTGTTGGAAGTCTTGCATTTATCCTTCAAGCAATTTTAGAAGTTTTTGCACTGGAATTAACAGTAAACTCGCAGCCCTTGTTACAAACAATAAATTATCACTACATGTCTTGCTATTGAAATAGATTACTTAGCCATTCACCATTTGCCACGGGATGCTCTCCAGATGTGTTGCATCTGAATTTCTCTGAATTTTCACTTGAGTACTACGAAGTTAATCTGTTGTTTAGCACACCAAAAGAATCATTAAATATCTGCTAAACATTATACCAGTTTGCAGTGTGCTGGTGTAAGGACTTTTTTCTTCTCTTTCTTCCCTCTCTCCATTCCAGTGATCTTTAACAATACCCCACTGTTGCAATGCTGTTCTTTTTCCTCCTTCAAAGTATAATTTTATGCTAATCCTTGAGCTGTTGAAGAGGGCATTAGCTTTCAGCTCATTTTCTGATTTGTTGTGCTAGGGAAACTTTGTTACTTACAGCCTGGCAGAACCTGAACTTTCCACAAACATTACCTATTGCTTCCATAGTTTAAACATTTTTTTTAATTTGGTAGAGATTACATGATAAGAATGCATGGTCCTTCTGTCTACTGTATATCTCACAATACAATTGCTGAGAGGACTGAACTTTCATCTCTATGTTGGAATATGGCCCAGATTCTGGATTTCAAAGCAACTAAAAGGAAGACAATCATTAAGACAATGTTCCCTCAAATCCCAGTTCAAATAATCTCAAACTCTATGCAAAACACAAATGTTGACCTCACGGAACTTCCCAACCTCCAGAATAGTTCACAAAGCTCTGAAAACACTTGCAAACATATTTCTGAAACTTCTCTCTCTTTTTTTTTTTTTTTTTAATTTTATTGTGGGCAAAATGTCCTTTGGTTGCCATTAGTATTGCTTAAATCCTGTGGAAATATTCAGAGCTTCCTGGTGTATTCAACAATTCAGAAAAATGGCTCATCATCTCAGTTTGTCTCAGTCTGCACGATTGCTTGTTTACTTAGTCCCCACTTATTTTTTTCAGGTTCACTATCAGGCTAGACAGCTCTGTCAACTCAAAAAGACATGCTTTTTTCAAACTATTGATCTCTGTTGCTCTTCCAAATCCTTTAGTATTGGCTCTTAGGATTACTATAATGCTATAATCATTCTGTTAAGGATTCAGATTTGTGGCGGACTAAAAGATGGTAACATCAAAAGGATTGAAATGCCCTTGAAGCAATCAATTTTTGTTCATCAAATACAAATGCTGAGAGGCTGCTTTCAGCTAATAATTTATAACTGAATTAATGACACATGGCTTCCGTCAGTAATGGTCTCCTCTCTGGGATCTTTTTTTTCCCTTTCTGTGATCTGATTTCATATTCTGGGAAAGGAAATCAGACTGCTAAAGAATTTAATCAGAAATGAGGACTGTCTGAAGTTAAAAGCTTAGCTTTCTTGCTTCAAATTGAGTGCTGCTGAAATCTTTATCTTTCAGTTTGGGAAACTTGTATTTTTAAGCCAATCCTACTTATGAGGAATTGTATCTCCACTATTTTATCCTACATACAAAGAATTACTGAGTTGTGGGAAACATGTTGCAAAAATTTTAAGTCCCTTGCATGTGTATGTCTTCAAACATTTTGGTTCATGAGAAATTATCCTTATTAACAGAATGGTGCCAAAAAATGGGCATAGGCAATTCACCTTTTCTCACTCCAGCCTCGTCCTTCTCCTGCTTCTATGCTGGATTCTGGCAACAGGTTCAAAGTAAAACTGCCACTTTTGCAGTTTAAAACAAACTTAAAATAGTTGACTCTCATTTCCTGTCACAGTCCTGTTTCTCCTTTTCTACTTTTCTAGTGATTTGAGATGTCTATTCTTTCAGAAAGGCTATCCAAAACATTGACAACTTTTTCTTCTTTTATTTTTTTCCCTTGAATTTTGTGTGGAAAAGGGAATATCCCCCAAGGCTTGCCATCTGTCAAAACATTCTGAGCAAGAATAGCATTAAGAAGCCAACATCAGATAGGATTAGAGAATAAGAAAAAATATCAGGACAAGAAAAGAAAAAAGTCTTTATAGAGGAAAATCATACACCTGAATAAGTGCCAAGCTATTGGACACCTGCATAAACTGATCTCAGCTTCATCATGACTCCTCCCTGCTAGGTTGATTAAGGATAACCTAATAACACAGCTGTTCTACTATAGTGTGGTCCTTGTTTATAGCTGTCAGTTAGTGTTTGGGGTTGGTTATGCAGGGGTATAATTGTTGTGGTAGAATTGTTGTGGAAAAAAATAGCCATCATACCAGCTTTAGAAATGAAATATCCCAGTCATATAGTTACTACCTCTTCCCATCCCTTTTTTTGTGAAGCACAGAGATTCCCTGAAATAACTTCATACGTGTTGCTTACACTTTTCTTACATGTACGGTGTGGCAAGGTTTACAAGCAATTTGGGTCTATAAGTTATTAGCAAAAATAGCGTGTCATATGTTCTTTAAAACTAACAGGTAACATTATAGATATGTTTCCTTTCATGCAGACCATTTGCTCATCTCCAATTAATCCTTTTCTCCATTTCCTTTCTCATTCTCCAATTATCCTTCATCATCTCCTCCCTCTCTCCCAAACTCCCTGCAGCTTATAATTGGTTTAGAAATAGATCAAGTTACATTATTTAATAGCCAAAAGTACTTAGGATAATTCTGTTACAGCAATTTGTATTCAATTAATACTAAATCTTAGTCATAGAAAATCTTCAACATAGATCTTGCATTGGAATTTATCTGTTGTGCTTGTGTATTAAAACTGTATGTGGCATGGATATCATCCAAGTATTGCTGAGCTTATTGGTGTATCAGTTAATTTTCAGAATTTTAAAACCTTTAATTGGGAACTTAAAAACTAGACTCAAGGCAGAACAAAAATACTTAACCAAGACTGAAGTAGTTAAATAGAAATAGAAAAGAATGCATTGCATAAACTAGAAAAGCAAGAATATAGTAAACTAACCTATTCATTAAAGAAAACTCCACATCAGATTTAACTTGTACACAAATTCTCAGTATCTGAATTTGTTGATTCTCAGTTAGAAAACAATGGCTAACTTTCTATAAGGTGCTTAGAACTTCGAACTGAAGCTAAGCTTCACACAAAGCCTTGCAAAATCAGATCAATGGATGAAAAACAAACACAGCAGGAACTTTTTGGTATATTAAATCAAAAATAGTCACTAATTGTTGAAAGTAGGTACACTAACTTGGCCTTGCAAAGTACTCATACTTGATAACACTTGAAAAAGCAACGTCATTTTAAAAAATGTTTCAAATAAACTGAGACTTATTCCAAATAAAAGTTACAAATAACTGAAGAATCATAATAAAAATGATCAATAAAAAAAAAAGCTTTTAAACTAATTGAAAACATTGTAACATTAAGCTTTATGACAATCATGCTCTCTTTCTTAAAGCAGCCTTACACGCAATCTTTGGCAGGGGAAATTTTGTTTTAAATCCCCTCCCACTCTGCAGTTTAATGCAGTCCAAATGTCTTCACTACTGGGAATGGAGCAAAGGCAACAATTATCTTCATAGAGGTAACTGGTGGTTCCAAAGTTCATTTATGATAAATACCTGGACCTTCTCTAATTTCGTCTTGCAAGTAGTCAGGAGATCCCATCATCTTTTTCCTCCCTTGGCATTTTCTTCTGTTAGTTTTTCAGTGTTTGAGCTGAGATGGAAATATGCTGGAAGTTATGCCTCATATACAGATGCATGGAAGCAGCCCTGAAGAGTGGACTCTGAAGAGGCCTCAAAGAGGTTAAGCAACCTTCAACTCCAGAATGAAAGAGAGAAATGTCTGTTTCTTCGGCAAAAGGCTGGGTATGTCTGGGATCCTTTTGTTGTGCAGGGTGTCAAGTTGTCTTTTGTCTCCTTACTTGCATCTCTGGGCTCACAACATCCCTGTGACAATGCTCAGAACGACTGCAATCACAGCCATCACTTTGCCTGAGCTGGAGTCCTGAAGAAGCCACTGGGATTTGAAGTTCAGGAGATAGCCCCTTCCAGAAACAGCAAGTCTGGCTTCCCAGGCCTGTCCTTTTTTCACTTTTTATTACAGGAGCAGCCCTCTCCAGTCCTCAGGGCTGCAGAAGGAAATGTTGCCCATACTACCGGAAGCTGGCTCCAATTACCAGCCTTTAATCGACAGGCATGAAGATGCTGAGGTACTGTCATCCTACAGACACATGGGTATGAACTTGAAATCTGCAGCCAACTTCAATGGGATGGTTCACATGCCTGAAGTTCAGTTAGTGTGTAGCTTCCTGCCGGAAGACTGGTCATAAAACTTCTGAGTACTTCAATGACTTTGGGGGCAATGGACCACCGAGTGTTAGGAGGTACATTCTGTGTGAAGGCATAAGAAAATTGTTCAAAAAGAGCTTCAGCAGTAAGACAACAAAAGTACTTGAATACGCTGTTTACCCCAGCAGTTCCTAGCACTGTTGTTACTGCGTTGCAGTCTCAGTGACATTGGAGTCTGTGTTAATAGTACTCTTCAGAAGCAGGTACCTTATAAAACAAACATGAATCTAGGAGGATAGTACACAGTGTCTTCCCTGTCTTCATCTGGGTTGTGGGCAGGTGTTTATTGCTTGTCAGTCAATTCACACAACTGAAAGCATTGTTAAGAGAAACTTTTAAAACTCTCTCACGAATCTTGTTTGGCAATAAGTGATCCCAGAGGTTATGGTTGATACCTAGAAGCTATAACTAGCTTGAAAAGCGTTAGTAAAGCACCTTTTGAAACTCAAGAGAAAGGGAAATGCAACGTACTAGATCTGCAACGATATTCAGTAGCCCTTTGAAGTCTCATCTGCTAGAACAGGTCCATAACAGCCTTTCTTTGGTCTGTAGTAGGCATCCTTGGTCTGGAGAGGGAGAAGGAGTAATGCTGAGGACGTGTATTCAGCTTTGTGATAAGGCTGGGTGAGGTCCAGTCAGTAGCACTAAAGGGCACAACACTTTCCTCCTGTGATAGAGTCAGGTAGGAAAACCCACACCTGCTCTGTCAACCCTAGGTGAGAAGGAAACATTCGCACTCCTGCCTCTGCCATGCAATATACCCTAACTGTAAGTAGCTGCGAAAGAGTCCTCATTCCGAAGTCTGATTTTATTTTATTTGCTTGGGAAGAAATCAGGAGAGGCCTTAGAGATCTCCCAGGTTGTTTACATGTTCACATTTGTCAGGATCTGCAAAGCATCCTGTTGTTTCAGATAAATGAATGTAGGTTTATATAGTCAGTGTTTTATAGGCTCATATTTGTTAAGTAAAATAAAACAGTGGCTATTACTGTATTTTTCCCATCTTTGCTATATACAGGCTAAAATAAAAATGCCATTATTTTCAGAAGGATGGTTCATTTCTAGAAATTTTTGATTGTGTGTAAAAAATAACTCAACCTTTTCATCAAGTAATGATAGCAAGCAAGACTATGATATCTAAGCTGAAATTATTTTTGTTGAGAAAAAAATCTAAGCCTTAAGACATAATGTAAAAACCCAATTCATCTAGAAGGTCTGGGTAAAAATGTGAAGTAAATTGCACTTAATTTTTTGAAGGCTCAAAAATTTTACTGTTATTAAGTTTTTTCTAGTCATATACCCAACAAATTATGAAAGATGGTTTAGTCTCACATTTCTTTCACACAGTCACCAGCAGAATAGTATGAAGTTAATATACCGAGAATGTAAAATATGGGACAAGTCACTGAAAAATATATGGCACTTTTCCCCATCAATTCTTTTTCTGAATATGTATTGCATCCAGTTTGGGTGGAAGTGGCGGTGCCAAAATTAATGCAGAACCTGGTAAGGTTCCTGAACAGCCAGGGCAGCATGATTCAGCAAAGGAAGCTCATTTATCTCAGCACTGGTTATGAAATGAGGGGCAGGGTGTGGGTGATGTCATTTTCTGTCATATGAGATGGAGTCCATCAGGTTGAACTGAGCAGCTCCTCGTCAGCCTTGCATTTTGGCACCAGTTAATAGAGACTGACACGTTCAGTTGCAAAACCCCCCCACTCTGTAAAACAAACTGTGCATCTGAAAGCCAACACAGCACAGGGCTTAAATCCTCCTGGTAGCTCTTTAACAAGCGCCAGTGTGGGTCTGATTTTCCAGCTTGCTTGCATTTGCTCTGAGTTGTTTTTATAAGGATCTCAACACACCGAGTTCATTCTTCGTATTTTTCTATTGATTTTTCTACAACTGATGTGAAATAGAAGTACCTTTTAGGCTCTCTGTTTAACTGCATTTCCTCGTGTTTTCCCCCTTAATCTTTGTAAACTTAGTTCTTCCTGAGGTTATGGCAGTATGTTTGTTATCGCTTCTTGTCACGTGATATTTATCTAGCTGTGACTGTGATACTGCTTGTGTTTCTGAAACGGCACGGGGCTCCTCTGTTATCTTTCTGCAGGTGTTGGATTTGTTACTCTCAATGCAGTTTGGTATCCTCAGTAATTGCTGATAGTCTGTAAAACCAGTGGTCTGGGATTTTCCCAGAAAGTTTACCTCCTGATAAACTGTTTGGATTCTTGTTACAGAATGAAAATATACCTAAAAAGTAAGAGGGAAAAAAAATAGCTCACTAAATTTTTTGCTGCTTAATTGGCTAAATCAACTGCACATTTCAAATCCTAAAATGCAAAAGGAAATAATCAATATAGCAACTTGAGACTTAAACATGCTGTCAGTTGCTAGGTTTCTGCCAGTGAGTACAATTCATCTGCCCAAGGTTCTGTCTTCAAATTACTGTAGGAAATATGGATCATCAGATTTCAACACTTTAAGCATAGTCTGACTCCTCAACATAAAGAGTTTATACAAGGGAAAGCATTTTAAAGGCTTCAGTTTTCATGACAAGTAGGGCGTCTTACAGAACAAAACCTTGTGTGTTTTTTTTTTCCAAAGTGTACATGGAGACTTGTAAGTTGATGACCCAAGGAAAAAGTAAAAATTAGTTACTGACAAGAGCTGACCTTTATCTAGAGGTTGAACAAAATGTAATCTTGGAGAATACTAGAAGTGGTTGTTTAACCGTGGGTGTATTCTGCTGGAGCAGGTCTCAGTGTTGGTTTTGCAACAGATAGAAATCTATTATCTACTCAGAACCATTGGCTTCTCTTTTACTTTTTTTGATGCCTGAAAATATAGCAGTAGCAGCAGCAAAGTTTACCCACATTGCAAACTTCATTGAAATAAGAGGGAAGAAAGGAAACTTTCAAACAGCGCTATTTTGAAATAGACTGACCTTCTTCAATAGTTTTCAAACATCAAAGGATTGTGTATTCTGTCCGCAAGTTAGTTTTCTGAATAAATTATTATTTGATTCATCTCACCATGATCTATTTTTAGTCTTTTGGGAGACTTTTGAAAGCAAAAGTGCTTTTTTTTTTTTCTTTTTTCTTTCTTGGTTTGGATCATATGGTTTGGAAGCTTACAGCTCTTTCTTGCTGCCTGACAGATTCTCACACAATTACCCTTCCAGCAAATTCACCCTTGCTGGAACTTACTTCTTAGGAATTCCTCCAGTGCCCCTTGCACTCGTGGACGTCTGTATATTCTGCTGATCAAAGAGCGTTCTTCTCCATCCACTTATCAAATGGTTTATTTTTACATAATGTGTCTGTTGACACCACAGCTGCTTTTTTGAACTGGGGAGGGAAGAACTGCTGTTGAATAGAGAAGAGCAGTGGAGCCTCAGCTGTGCTTTTGGGGGTTTATTGTCCTCAGTGGTATTGTCTCATCCAGCCAAGCTGCCTACCTGTGTAGCAGTCTGACAAGCATGAGTTGAGGGGGTTGCTCTTTTAGGAGACCTACCCAGCTGCTTTGCTGAACCTGAGACTGCTACTTTATAGCATACTATTTCCCTACATAAAGTTAAATTTAATTCAAATTCAGTGGAAAAAAAATATGCCTCCTTTATTAGATAAAACACTTTAAACTACTATTTGCCAACATGTCACTCCTGACAACCACAGAATGGAAAATGAGCTGCAGATAGCTGTAACATACATAAATGAAGATTGTAGATTCTTGAATAAAAACGTACATTTTTTTTTTTTTTTAATTTGGCTGCAGGCAGACCTGGTTTGTTCTGCTGACAGTAACATGTAAGTACATTTTTGTGGTATTGCTTCAAGACCTTTTAATCTTGGAATATTTATTCCATATCCATTGATATGCTGTGTGGAATAGTAGTATCAAAAGCAAAAGTAATTTTCTGTCAGCTTCCTGGGTCTCTGAAGCAGGCGAAGCAGTTCTCTGTTCCCTTCAAAAGTTTTCTTAAAGACGTGATGTAAACCATACCAGTTTCTGAACTTACCATGCTTCTGCCAGGGCCTAGTCCCATCAAAATCTCCATTTGTTTTAAAATCATAGGATCAGATTCATAATATGAAATACAACCTGTGAATTGTCTTTTTTCTTTCTTGGTTTGGATCATATGGTTTGGAAGCTTACAGCTCTTTCTTGCTGCCTGACAGATTCTCACACAATTACCCTTCCAGCAAATTCACCCTTGCTGGAACTTACTTCTTAGGAATTCCTCCAGTGCCCCTTGCACTCGTGGACGTCTGTATATTCTGCTGATCAAAGAGCGTTCTTCTCCATCCACTTATCAAATGGTTTATTTTTACATAATGTGTCTGTTGACACCACAGCTGCTTTTTTGAACTGGGGAGGGAAGAACTGCTGTTGAATAGAGAAGAGCAGTGGAGCCTCAGCTGTGCTTTTGGGGGTTTATTGTCCTCAGTGGTATTGTCTCATCCAGCCAAGCTGCCTACCTGTGTAGCAGTCTGACAAGCATGAGTTGAGGGGGTTGCTCTTTTAGGAGACCTACCCAGCTGCTTTGCTGAACCTGAGACTGCTACTTTATAGCATACTATTTCCCTACATAAAGTTAAATTTAATTCAAATTCAGTGGAAAAAAAATATGCCTCCTTTATTAGATAAAACACTTTAAACTACTATTTGCCAACATGTCACTCCTGACAACCACAGAATGGAAAATGAGCTGCAGATAGCTGTAACATACATAAATGAAGATTGTAGATTCTTGAATAAAAACGTACATTTTTTTTTTTTTTTAATTTGGCTGCAGGCAGACCTGGTTTGTTCTGCTGACAGTAACATGTAAGTACATTTTTGTGGTATTGCTTCAAGACCTTTTAATCTTGGAATATTTATTCCATATCCATTGATATGCTGTGTGGAATAGTAGTATCAAAAGCAAAAGTAATTTTCTGTCAGCTTCCTGGGTCTCTGAAGCAGGCGAAGCAGTTCTCTGTTCCCTTCAAAAGTTTTCTTAAAGACGTGATGTAAACCATACCAGTTTCTGAACTTACCATGCTTCTGCCAGGGCCTAGTCCCATCAAAATCTCCATTTGTTTTAAAATCATAGGATCAGATTCATAATATGAAATACAACCTGTGAATTGTTTGCGTTGCTCTGTCTGACTTCTTTTCGTCCTGAGGCACGTAGGCATAAAATACAGTCTCAAAGCTACTTCTTTCTCTACTGTCAGGAACTTCCTGGGACTGGCCAATGAACCAAGGATGTGCTGCGTGAAAGCGCTTTCTGCGTGAAAGATTTTCACACCAACCAAACCCTACTTTGTGACCTTGCTTACCTGCTATAGCAATGGTACAATGAGTGCAGAAACCAATTGATGAAGGTTACTTAAGTGGTAAACACCAGTACTCTGTGGGGGCACTTGCCACAAAGGAGGCCAAAGGGTAGGCTGACGTAGGAAAAAGCACCTGGAGAATGTGATTTAGGTAGAAAATAAGCTACCATATCTCTTACGTTATTTTATCTTATGCTGCCTTGCCCATTGATACGCCTTGTGCATCTCTATCAATCTTTCTTTTTTGATCCTGTGGTACAGCTCTGGTACCGCCTGTGTCTCACCCCACTGATTTCTTCAGCCGGAGGTTACTGCTGCGCAGCAGAGGGAACAGGCATAGTCCTTCAGGCCCTCCTCTGCTTGTAGAAGATTCCTGCTAACTCCCATGGGATGCTGCATATGGGACCCCACTGGCTCAAATTATCTAACTTAATTGCTGCAGTCCTTCTTGAACATAAGAAAGGGAAGCAGATGTCTCTTCCAGGCTGAGTGAGAAGAAAGGGGGCTTCCCTGGTGTTTGTCACCCATGCAGTTGGCTTCTCTGCTACCCGTGCCTTTGGAGCAGGGTGGGCGTTATTTAGAACAATACTTTTGTGAAATGGGAGCCATTTTTCTGTCTCTCCCTTCACCACTTCACCTTCCCAAGCTATTGCCTCTTGTTTTATGTCTGAGCTTGAAAGAGATGGTGAGGGTGGTGCTTCACTTCAGGCCCTTCTGCCTTTGCAGGGGATCCCATTACCCTGCTGGCAGTGCAGCTGTAGTTTCACCATCACGATACCCAGCTGTTGTATAATATAAGACAGAGTAATTCCTCTTGCTTGCATGCTCCATATCTCCATCTCCACACTTGGTTTGGGGCTCTTGGTATCCCCCTGGAGCCGTTCTGCTGCCTAGAGGCACCTTGTGGTGAGTTTCATGAACTCCCTGTTCCAAGCTACAACAACCTCAGGGCTCACACAAGGGGAAAAACCGCAAGGACATGAAGGACATAACTTTATCTGGCACAGATTGGCAAAAGGTCCTATGGCAGACCTCAGCAGCTTTGTCCGTGCCTCTACATCAATTTAGGATCAAAAATAAGAGCAGTATTGGCGTCATTGCAAAGACCATTTGAGGTATGCAAAATTTAAGTATGAAATTCTAATCTGGGCAAGTGGCTTAATCTCTCATCTGTCTCAGTTTCTTACCTATAAAACATTGATATAACAAATAAAAAATTGCTGTCAGTATAGGCTTGCTACTTTCAAATCTGAGCAGCTTCATGTTTGTTACTGCAGTCTGTTTATCTGGCCTTGGCTCCTGGTAAACTTGAAGTTAACAAATTTGTAGCATATATTCTGAAGCCTGCAAGCAGTCAGCACTTTGGTTTTCTGTCTGACCAGTATGGTGCCTAAACTTTCCTGTGTTCATGTGTTATTTTGTTACTCAATCAATCACTTTTTCTCCCTGCAGAATGTAACCTACTCAAATAACTGTGATTATACATTCATAATTGCAAAGTCAAAATAAAAGCCTAGAGCATATGGAAATGATCAGAATACGGTGTAATAGCAGCAATGCCATTTACTGTATATAATCAATTTAGCACACCAATAAATACATACATATATAAACCTTTGACAAGCACACTATTCTTTTCTATAAAACTTTTCATTTAAATTCTAGTGCCATTGTTTTGGAATAAATTTTCTTGTCACAAAGATATGGCTTTTTATTTGATTCAGTCTTATTGCATCATTAAAATATTGATATCTTTTATGTTTTGCAAACATTTGTGGACACACCATTAAGCAACATAAAACACAATGCAGTAACAAATGCCTGTTTTATGACTGCTGTCAGACTATATATTCTCTAATGGTCTAACATTATCAGCAATCTAAGCCTAAATTATCACAACTAAAAGTCTATGAAATACAAGACACATATATAATCTCCAGGAGTCAATGTATTGAAACATTAGAATTAAAGGTTCAGGCAATCAATTCAGCCAAAAATGCAGTTTTGCAGAGGAATTTTTCATTCAAGCAGCAAAAAGAAAAAGGAAGGAAACAGCAAGTTATTACCCAAAAGATTGCCCATACAAAAGAAGATATAGTTTCTCTGGACATTTATGTACTGTCAGCAGGAGGAAGGGGAAAAAAAGGTGAACTAGAGAGAGAGAAAAGGAATTTGATAAAGGTGCAGGGTTTATATCTTTATTGCTTCTATTGTGAATGCTTTTTGATCAATGAAATTGTTCCATTACCTGTTTGTAAGATTAATTTGTGGTGTTCTCTGACAGTTTTTATTTGTCCTGAGAATTTTACTGTGTGTCTATAGGAGCAGAAGAATTCAAGACAAGGATGATAAATGGCTAACAACATATGGTTCGTTCCAAGTTGTGTGAAAATACCCTCTGTGCTGCTAGAGAATGCAACTAATGAAAGTGTATCAGGGACACTAGATTTAGATAGTGATAAAATCCAAGGTGTTTTGTTGTATACGGCACGGTCAGCAGCAGTTGGCAGTGAACACATGCAAGGAATGAATTTGCCTTTTGCATGATGATGATTTAAAAGTTTTTTTCAACTCCTGTGTAAACCCTAAAAATGAACTTTTTCTCTCAGTTGCCTTCTCTTGTAAAGGTGATGACAGGATCAATTTCATTGGCTTAAAATGACAATATTAATCACAAGGGTCTGTCAAGATACATAATGGCAATATATATTGGAGAAGCGTCTTGGCAGAATGCGCTTCTTATTATGAATCTCCCTTTTATTGTAGTCTTTGACAGCAACAGTTTAAAGGGTAAAGAGAGTTCTAAAATCTCGGCACCGCAGACAGACAATGTCAAGTAAAGAGAAGCAGGGAGGAAGAAAAGCAAACAAGTTTGAAAGAAAGCGTCCAGACTCAAATGCATTCCTAATCAAACAGCAAAGGAGTCGTGATTTAGTAAGATTCTAAAGTATGCCATTTACTCTCCATCAAAAGGTTTGTGGGTTTTTTTAACTTTCCTTTCTAAACTAAAAAGGTAGAAGGGACACAAAAGTCTGCTACCTAAGATGGTTTCAAAATACAAAGGTTCTGTGTTTAGTTTACTTTTTGGATTAGAAGTGTCAGTTCCAACAACCCCAACTAACCTATGCTCTCGCCTATCCTCTGTGCGTCTTGTCCTTCTTACAGAGATTATACCTCATCTATTAGGCTCTTTTTTATTTTTGTTCCCACTGCCTCTGCAGATTTTCTCCAAACACTTCACCACTTTTGAAGATCTACATTCTTTGCCATTTGTTTATTGTTCCTCTAATGAAAGTATTGGAGTTGTTTATGGAATACTAATTAAAGTCTCTTTACCCCTTTCCCTTTGGAAATGAAATGGAAACATTTTCCATTAACTCAAAGGAAAATAAGTAGCATGGATCTGATTTATTTTATTCACGTTGTAATTTGCTAGACATCCTCTTTTCCTTGCCTGTTTCCATTTTTAAGACTGTATGACATTAATCAGAATTTAAGAATCTTTTCTGATTAATCCAATAAATGAAAATTAATAATTTTTATGGTTTACTATTCTATGCCTTTTGTTTGAACACTTGTATTGATTTATAAAACTGTGTTATGCTTCTTTCTGTTCCCATCTTTTCTATGGAATACAATATTACTTGGAAATTACAGCAAGATTTATTGAAAAATGGAAGTGGGAGTTTGTTCGTTAAGTAAGAGTACAATTCTGCTGAATTCTCTGGAGATGTACTGGTTTTATCTGGCCTTAAAAATTTATAGTAACTTAGAAAGCCAAGTGCAGGATGATCCATCATGGTCTAATGAACTAATTCTTTTCCAGTTGTACTGAAAATGAAAGCATAGTTTATATCCATTTCTGTAGGGAAACTACAGACACAGCGTTCAATATCCTCCTAGACTAGACACTTACAAACTGCATTTATGTAAACTCTCTTGAATTCTATTTGAGTAAGGACTGCTTACTCAAGGAAAGATTTTCAGGCTCAAGCCCTACCTTAACATTCTCCACTTTAACCAGGCAATTATCTCACCCTCCTGAGCAGATTACAAATTATGCAAAACCATAAACAAGGTTGAAAGGGCAAGAGGAAAATAGAGGTAATGTATGAAGTATGCATCATGCTATTAGAGTTCTTAAAAGCAACAGGACTTACAATTTGGATGCAGCATAGCATTAATGTGAAGATGAATACAAAATCCTTTCCTAGTTTGAATACCGCATCTGAAACTTAAAAAATGGAAATAGAAAACAAATGGGGAAGAAGCAGAGGCACTTTGTGTGCTACATGTTAACTTGCACGACAGTTTGTGTAAATTAAAAAAATAAAAATACAATATACAAATACAAAAGTTGATAGATAAGGGAAAAATATTTTCTATTTCATTTTCCACAAATGCACAAGTTTTTATTTGTGCTTTTTAAAACAGAGCTGTGATTTATTCAGGGCAAAATTGGATAGGTGTGAATTTTTGGAAAGCAGTGATACTAACAAACAAAATTTGAAGCTTTTAGGATGTGGCGCTGCAGAAGCATATTTTTATTTTTTGATATCTCCTGATGAATAAAAATGTGAATATTTTTGTTGAAAATATCGCTGAAGGAAAATGCGGTGTTTCACTAATTAATGAACATAGACTGGATACAAAGGCAGACACAACTCTGAGAAGAATTAAACTGAAAACAGTACTTGTGGCTGATCAGAGGTAGAAAAATAGGTGTATGAAAAAGGTGGTGTTGAGGAGCTTACCAAGGAATCTGCTGCAACTATACTTTGGTCTCATCATCAGGCAGATAAAAATGGTTTGGATTTTTTTTGTTTCTTTTGGAAAAAAATTATGTCCTTCCTTCAGCAACTGAAGCCCTAGTCAAACTCAGCTAAAGGTTGATTTGAGAAGAGAGTATCGTCCTTTTTTTGAATTTACTAATCCATTACATTTAACATAAACAGTTTTTGATAACTCATCTTGCAACAGCAGAAACTTACCGCAGTAATTCCAGGAAGGGAAAAATGTATCTTCTTGTGGTATTGGTCTCATACATTCTGATTTAAAGGTTCTGTTCATAAATGTTTAGAAAAATATTTTTATTTTCTCCTGGACACTTTCTGCAATACTGTTACACACATATGATTGCATGCATAGAATTGCACACATAAGATCTTATAACAGAAATCTACATCTTGGCACTTACATCTCTTTTAAACTAGAGTTTTTGAGAAAAAGTCTGAGTTCTCATTGCTTTTGTTCAGGTGTAGGGAAGTCAGTTCAAAGACAATACTCTGCTAATTAATACAGTGTGGGGCAATTTATCTTTTTGGCGTGAACAGTTTTCCTTGATTAAGTTTGGCCATTTCTGGATAACGTGCTCTCCAATGCAGTAAAAAATACAAATAGTTTAATCATAATTTGGTAGAATACTAGTTAGTTTATATACATTTCATTGTATTGTCAACTTAAAAACTGAACATTATTTTAGTTATTTGATACACAAAGTTAGTCACAGTACTTGGTCTGTATGCCTGATCCTCTCAGTGGCATAATACTATTTCTCTTCCTCTTTTTGTCGCAAAAGTAGTCCAAAAGACTATTGAACATTTTTTTTTTCTCTTGCCTGAAATTATTTTGTGAATATTCTCTAAAACAGAATTTTTCTTGAGACATATGCCGATGGAGACATGAAAATTAAAACAAAACCAGCATGACTAGTTTGAATAATTATTTTGTCAGAGTTATTTTGTGTTTCTCACCCACCTCTAAGATTTTTAAGTACTACGGCTTGAAAATGGTTCCTAACTTGACCCTCAGCCCTCTGCTCTGAAATAAAATATTAAAATGGAGAAGTTATTCAGACTTACTGTTTCTGGAAGACTTTGTAAGCAATAAAACTACTATAGTTCTGCTGCATAGAGAAGAAGGATGTGGGTAACAGTGTCTCTGTTCTGCAGATGTGTTTCATTTGGGCTTCTCTACCATTGGCTACAAGAGCTTTTGAGAGACATGGAATATTAGAACAATTAGATCATTAGCTACAATAAGGAGCTTTTTTTTTCCTTCTTTTTTTTTTGTTTTATATCATCTAGTTCTTTACTCTATCTTTTACAGATTACATGACAGAAAAGTGAAAACTATGTTTTTAAAAAGAAGTTGAATAGAATGCCTCATTTTTTCATACCTCTCTAGTGACAGATCTTTACTCCATGTGGGATCAACATACAGTGCCACAAAATGTATCTTAACCCATGCCATCCCAACTAAATAGCATAGAAAAATCTCCGTATGACAATCCCAAATGACATACGACTGGTGACTACACTTGTATCATCTCTGACAAAAAATATCTGATTTTAACCCAGCTATCATATTAAAACTTATTCAATTTCAAGAGTACAAAATGATAAGGAGAAGATCTTACAGCGCTGGGGTGAAGATGATATAATATGTATTGGCATTTACAGTAAGAAAATGTATCTTTATCCAGTTAAGTGATGGAAGATACTGCATTTCATACAGGGGTTGAGAAGAAATGAGTTCAAATGTTGTACTGGCAAGCGGCCTTCTTGTGATATATCTGTAGGGTGATTACAGTGGCTTTTAAAATTATTTTTTAGAGGCTCATTATGACTTATTTTTGAAAAGAGAGAGAAAAAATAAAGCTATTCTCTTAACAGACCGTGCTAATATTTTTTTGGTTTAGACAACATTTTGTAAAGTGTTCATGTACAATTATTTTGAGTTTTAATTTTGTATATTATTTACTTTCATTAAAATTATATTTTGATGGCTTAATTTTAGATGGCTACTATGTTTTAAAATATGTATTGGGCTGGATGGGTTTTTAAAATACTGGATTTCATGTATTGCTCTGCTGGATTTTCACATTGCTGTATTTAGTGTACAGTTTGCTCTGCTTCTGTACATATAAAATACTCTGGTTGTTTGTAAGGATTATACTTAATACGATGAAGATAGGAAGAACTGAATGAAGAGAGACTGATGACATTTCTTTCTCTTCAAATTCATACTGGAAAAAAACATTTAATTTCTTCTAGGTCTGTAGTTGCTCTTGAAAGTGTGATGCTCCTCTAGGACTTTGAATTTTCTTTCAAATGGTATTTTGTGCATATGTGTTTGTGGTGTAAGATTTCTTCCATGGCTATCAGATTGCTCTATTACCCCAAATATTCACTGTCATTGTGTCTAGACTTTCTGCTGCCATAAACTTGTTGTGAAGATTCTGTAGAAGAATGGTTTGGTTTATACACCAGTGTCTATTATTGCACACAAGAAAAAGCAAGCAGACTAACTATTGATGTCACTGTGATATGATGATCTAGCACTCTGACACTACAGTTTGAGAAAAGGCTTATACTTTTTTTCTGTTTTCAGATGTACCTGTATGTTCCCACAACAGATAGCACTTGGTTAAAAAAGGGCAAATCAACATCACATCAAAATTCTTTTTTCCTGAAGGAGAAAAACAAATTACCCCTCCCACCCTAACAAACCTTTAAATACTCAAAAAGTGTATCCAATGAAAATGATGCTCTGTAAAATTTTGAAATTGAGTACATAGTTTTGTATTCATCTATGTTAACTTTGATTATGTAAAAGGAGGTTATATGTTACTTCACTTTAACTGTATGGTGAAGAAAAGCTTTTAATGTTGGTTACATTTCAAGGTTTGTGAAGGGAGAAAGATTCTAACATGATGATCTCTGATATCAAAGAAGTGTTTTTTAAAAATAATTATCTATAAAGTTATGAACAATTTTCATATTTGCTACCAGAAATGAAGTATTAAACAATAGAAAATGAACCCTGTCTTTTTGTCAGAGAGAGATAAAGCCTTGAGTTTGTTAATTTATACAATAAGGAGGAAGAGTAGCAAGTTTTATGGACTATAATCTCTGTCACTTTATTATGTTATGAATTTAATTAAACTTGTCAAAATAACTTTTTGTGAACAAACCAAGTTCATTTGATTATTTCGCTATGTCTGCTATTTATGCAGTGGCTTGAGTTCTTGCCCTTACACTTCTTAAAGTTTCATTTTATTTAAGAGTGTAGCATGACCATCTCCGAATAAATTGCTTCCTAAAAATAGAATAGTAGGTTTGAAAAAAATGTTTCAAATACAATGTTAATTTGGAATCTAATTATAAGAACTGAATGACTGTGATAAATTAAAATCACTCCATGAGCCATAGTTTAGTAGCTAGTATGAAGATTCACTCTCATACCGTTTATGAAGAGTTAATCTCATGAACTTCTTACATGTTTGTCTTGTCTGGGTGACAGCGCCCAGAGACTGAAAGAGTGAGCAAGGCAGCATGAGTCCAGGTGCATACAACGCCTCAGAGAGCTGTAAGGCTGAAGCTGTAAATTGAGAATTTCAGTCTCTAAACATTTTAAGAGACACTGATCACTTTGATCTTTAACATAACCAATTCAGATTTTCTGTCTCTTTTCTATTTTAACAGTTTATGGGCTTTTGCTTTATTTTTTTCTTCACTTGCACATTTACAGGTGTTGAGAACGTGGTCAACAATGTTATAAAGAGAAACAGAAGTCTCATATTTCAAAAGTGTGACCAGAACTTCCCCAGTTGAGGTACCTTATTCTGGGCATTTAAATTTATAGTTTGAGAGACACCACCTGTAGGCCACACAAGGGCCATGCTGATCACTATCAAGTGGCCATTTTGATCACTATGAAGTTCACAGATTTGATGAGAAGAAGTTGAAGAAAAGCCAACAAGAGAAAATTGAAAAAGCTTGGTTACTTAGCTGCGTTTCTCCTAGTCAATGATTTCATGAGAAACCCAAGCGTCTGCCATCTGGGAGACAGTGGGAGTTACAAATTCAGCTTGCTGAGCCATTAACTCTTACAATCCCTCCCTCTCCTTTTGTAAATCTGAGAGGTTGGAATAACTTATGTGGGAGATTTTAAATGAGTAAAAAAGACATGTAATGCATTGTTATGCAAAGGATTGGGAGAAATGTTGTTGGGACAATATTCAGTTTTTTATTCAGGTGGAAGAAATAAATCTCTGTGGAGCTTGACTTATCCATAGAATTCCTCATTAAAATGAGTGGCTAGAGATGTTATCAAGAATTGCAGAGAAGTAGAAACAAGATGGTGATATACAAGGAAATAACAGAGATGATCCTAGAGTATGACCCTGAGAAAATCTGAGATGTAATTTTTGCGTCAAGAGTTGCCTGAAAAAGAAGCTTGTATCTGCGGGCAAAGCAACTGTCTCCTATCTGAATTCTCCTGGGACTTCAGATATGCTTTGTAAGTAAACAGGAGTTTATCTAAGAAACACCTTGGCAGAATCAGTCTCCTATCACAGTGAGCTGCAAATTTGTTAAATTTGGCTACTCACTCACATCAAAGAAAGGCAACAGTATGACTATAAGTGGAAAAATATCTTCATTTAGGTTTTTTCTCATCTGTACATAAGATCAGAGCATTCAGATTGAAATGTTTGTTTCAAACTTTACTGTTAATCTTTTTAATTACTGGAACATGGCAGTTTCTGCTTTACTCAAACAACCACTCCATGTCATTTTTATCAATGAGGAACATTATTTGTGAATGTGCAGAGAATTTTATAGAAGTTAATAAGAAGTGTACCACATTGTCCTTAGTCTATACTCGTGCATACAAAGATGACTAAAACACACCATGCAGGGATGGCTGCACATTTGAACATTCCTGCAATACCTTCAGCTCCTTCAGCCAGCTTGCTAGGGTGGGTGTTTTTCTTTTTTTTTCCAGACAGTTTGATGGCCTGATTTTACCCTTAATGTGAATCAACAGACAAATGGCAGTGAGCTAATAGTCTTGAAAAAAGTACATGTTCATCAAAGTCATTCTGGTAAACAAATTGTGGCAGGTCTATTAATCATGTCAGTTTTATGCTCCCTTCTTGCTCCCTTCCCTCTCTTCAGTCTAGTTGTCACGTGCCGTGTTTGCCTCATATCAGCACAAAGATATTAGAATGAAGACAGACAAACCAATAGAGAATTATATTTAAGTAATTCCCCTGAATCACATGCCCTCTATGGCTCATGGTAAGCCAAACTGTTATATATCAGTGAACAAGGACTGAGCCATTTCTTCCAATCACCTAATAAAAAAAATAAATAAAATACAAAATTTATTTTATTCCTGAGCTAGTTAGAAGCTGCACGGCAAGCTGTAGCTTCAGTCTACATGCAGTTTTCTTTGACTACTGTCTATGTCCAGAAGTTGTTATCTTATTTTATGCCTGCAAATTTACATCTCTAGGTAACCACATAATTTCGCACGTTTAAATAGAGTACCCAAATAGACTACCCATAAAATTTTACTGTTTGTGCACACGGAAGCATTTGTGGGAAATTGCATGCTCGTTTTACAGTCTACACTCCTTTTTTGAAATTAGCTATGTGACAGTAAGATTGTTTCCAGATCTGTAAGTTTTTCATTTTTATAAGAATACTGTGACCAAAATCAGAAAATAAATCTGTGGCTTTTACTTAATGCATTCACATTTTTCCGTTTTGCTGTGAAAACAAAACAAAAAAGCCTTAAGTAGAACTTCTGGGAGAAACCCCACATGTATAACCATCTGTTTTCTTGCTAGCTATTTTTTTCTTAGCAGTTAGGGTGGCTTCTTTGGCTTTTACCAATCGCCAGGCTCAGGTCTTCCGCCCTGAGGAATTGCACACCTTGCAGACAGATGTGGGTATGTAAGAATCAGACCTCTCTCTCTCCCTCCCTACCTCACTTCCCTACACATACTCACATCCCCACACACAAGTGTTTACAAGGGGAAGCCTTGTACGACTTTTTAACTTTGCTCCATCAGGGCCAGCGTATGAGCTATTGGTGTAGCACAGCAAAGAGCAATTTCACCAGGCGGTGATCTTCTCAAGTGTGGAAATGAACCTTTCTAAGCGGCAGCCCAAGTATTAATAATTGAATGGCCGTAGAATTGCAAGTAGCAGAGCTTATTTCCCCTCATGCTGTAACTTGTGAGCTCCTTTGGGATACGCGTAAGTATGCAAGAGCAGACAACAAATTGAACATTGTGCAACTGCTGTTTGACCTCCATATATTTAGGCATGTCAAGGAATCTTCTAATGTGTATTAGCAGGGGTCAGGCACAAATGCTATCTACATCCAACAAACTGGCTCTCTTAGGACAAATGATAAAGTTTGGAAAATATTTGCGTGGAAAAAGGGCTCTAACCTGTAAGTAACTCCCAGTCCAGAGTGCCACTGTTTATCTTTCTAAACATTTATAGTTTGCAGTAGAAGTTTTCCACTTCCTCTCCCGCTGTCCTAAGTGAAAGTAGGTTTTGATAAAAGTAGTGATAGATATGGGAGCTTTAGCAAAGAAAATAAGAGCAATACCAGCAACTGCCAGTGTACTTGAGACAAACAGATTCAGCACAGCCATGCAACACCTCCTGGATATTTTCTATTATAAGAATAATGCAAGGAACAACGGGAATGGCAGATTGACAGCATAGGAAAAATATGAAAATCAATATGACTCTTGTTGGTTTAATATTACACAAAGAATTGATTTTTTTTCAGGAGAGATACTTTTAATACATAAAGTACTTTTAATACATAGGTATTAAGATAAGATACTCTAAATTCATTCAAATATGTATTACTCATTCTAGCAGTGGTATGTTAACAGAATAGGAATTTTTTTTTTTTTTTTCTGAGAAAATATGAAGAGATGTATTTCCTTGCCAAGTTTAGTTAGAACTATAGTTGGACTAATGCTTTGAGTTATTGATTTTTACAATATGCGTATAAACATTTTGGTATGGGAAAAAAACCAAAAACCAGTCCAAACCAGCAACTTGATTTTGTATTTCACCTTATTTTAAGGAAACTGCAGGTATAAGAGAGAAAACCTAGGAATAACTAAGGAGCTGACTCTCATTCCTGCTCAAAATTTTTTATACTGTTTATACTGCTCCAGCATCAAGTGAGAATTAGTTTAATGTGCTGCAAGAAGAAGAAACAAAACTGTCTGCAATTTAGTATAAAAATTATGATACTTATTCTAAGGCAGGCTCTGGTTTAAGGGAGTCGAGTTGTGGTATTCATATCCAAACTTCTTTAGCATTCTGTAGTTGGGTTTGGCTCTACTAAAAGCTTTACTGATACTGTTAGCTGTGACACTGTTGAATAGAATTTAATGGCTGAATAAAAGTTTGAAAGCTAACCCAGCTGACTTTAATCAGTTTATTGATTTGAAGCTATACAAAAGTAACCAATTAATATCACAAAAGACCTGACTGGAATAACAATTTATTGGAGCGTGCTGCTGCCATTTGCAATAGCACAAATCTAGCTTGCAAAATTAGTTACTTCTTTTTATAATTTATTTTTTGATTACAGAGTATTTACAATATTATTTTATTAACACCTTTTTGTTTTAAGAGCAACAGAAGATTAGAAAAATGTCTGTTACAAGGGTCAGTTTTATAATATTTCATCTGACATATTCTTAAGATAGGAAATTTGATGTATACACAACATATAAATCCTCTAGGGACCAAAACGCACTACTTACCCTGTGCCCTCAATAAAGGAGAAAAAATTGGACTTAGTTTATGAACTGGTAAGGTAGTAGACTAAACTAAAGGTTAGGGAAATTTTGACTAAATCCCAAACACAATAAAAGTACCAGGAAAGTTTGATTCAAAACTTGAAAAGGATGCTACAAATTATATCTTAAATAAAACAGTAAGTAATTAAAATTAGGAATGAAATAACCTATTAGCAGTACAGGCCAACAATAGAAAACAATAGAAAGTAAGAGAGAACATTCGAAGCCCAGAAATTCAGATGAAAGTACGTTATTTAAGAATTCTCATGTACTGTTCTGAAGACAACATCTGTGGCAAAATAAGCATGGAAATTATTAGAGAGGCAACAGTATGTGCCTCACTGATTCTGTGTCTGATGCACAGAATCACTGCTTCTAGCTTAGAGAATGGTATTTCATCCAAATAAAATGTTGCAACTTTTTGAATAAGAATTTTGACTTCATGTAGTATGCTTGTAGAGTCTGCAAACTCTAGTTTTAAGGATTTGTGAATAGCATGAGAAAAAGTTTACTGCTCAGAACTAAAACTCTCTCTGGAGAGAGTTAGTGGCTTCTTATGTCCTTGTTCAGAAATTTGTTTTAAGGCCCTTTTCTTTCTTGCAGGTTCCTCTGATTATCGGTCACTACCCCTGAAGACAGGAGCACACATAACTTATAACTCACCAAGAGGACACTTGCAAGTCCTTTTTTCTTCTTATACAGTAGGAGTGCAAAGAACATCAGTTGACTCTTTCAATAATAATAAAAGAAAGTTAGAGACTTTTTAATTGGCTGACACAAAAAGACATGCTAGAACATTCAGATGCTTCATGGATCAGCAAACTACTAGAACCAGGCTATGTTATCCAAATGATGCTAAAAAAATCTTACGAAAGAATGTAAGGTTTAGCTGCTTGCTTGCAACTGTGCAAAGCTGCAAAAATCCTACTCAACCACTGCCTAATATGGGAGGCAGCGTAAAAGGCCCTCATATTTTGTTTCTCTGTGGACCTGGGAGCATCTTAGTCTCAATAGCACTGAGCAGTTTGGAGCCTAATCCCTAGCCAAACCCCACTGTGATTCACAGGATTCATTCCTGAAGGGCTTCGTCAGCTAAGTGTTCCCAAACCATCCATAAGGGATCAATATGTTGTGTGTGCTCCCTCCTCAACACTCAAAAGTATTGCAATGGGGATGCCTCTTGCTCTTTTCTTCTAGACGGCATCTACATTGTCTTATTAATGAGCCCCACATGGTTCCCTCAGGGATAGGTTCCCTGGCCGTCTGTTGTGGCCTTGACCCATATGTATTATGAGTGGGGTGCTGGGAACCCTGCAGAGGTGGGAACCTCAGATCTGGCCTTGCAGCACCCTCCTACACGCAGCTTCGTGCTGCCTCAGGAAATCCCCCTCTCCCCCAGATTTCTCATTGAGGAATGAGAAATCTGGGCTCACACAAGAACCCCCACACTATCAGATCTTCTGAAAACTCCTACCACTCAGGTAGTCTCCCCACCTGAAGACTTCATCTGCACAGTTTATACCTCTCACATCTGCCTACTGCATTATATATCTAGATGACATGAGTTAACCACAACTGTACGACATGAGCTAATCACAACTTAAAGACAACTATATACCTTAACCACTTACTGTACACAGTCCTGGTCATGGTTTGATTGGTCCCGCCCTGGCAAAGCCTTTTTCAGCAGGCCCCGGCATCTCCAATCTCCAATGTGTGCATTCAGCAGAACAACAGATCTAAGATTTATTTGCATGGGATAGTTTTTTTTTTTTTTTTTTTTTTTTTGGGGAGGGGGTGGGTGGCGTGGTGGTGGTGTGGTTTGTTTGTTTGTTTGTTTGTTTTAAAAAATAAACAAGAAAAAAGTTTTTGCTGCAAAAAATGTATATCAGCTTGCCCATTTCCCCATCCTATGGTCTGCAGTTGCAATGCAGGTGTGAGGCAGAAGGGAGACACAGAGATGTACATGGCTCACGTAGTTTAATCTGGAAACACACACTTTGAACCAGTTCAGGACAGTGGGGCTACTCTAGCAAGCCATATTTTTTCTTAGGGATGAAAACCCCAGAAGAGACTCATCCTTCAGCCTTTCCCTGATGACTTGGTGGCCCCCATCATGCTGAAGTATTTGTTGCCTTTGTGTGTTGTTGTCTGCCACTCATGACTTTATATAGCACTGGGGTCCAGATTGAAGTAGGATGAGGCTGTTGGGGTAGCAATGGAAAAAAGGCTTCTCATGAAACCTTGAAATGTGCTAATCTCCCCTGGGGACATTGTATATTGCACAGAATCATAGAACAGTTTGGGTTGGAAGGGACCTTAAAGATCATCTTGTTACAAGCTCCCTGCCATGGGCAAGGACACCTTCCATTAGACCAGGTTGCTCAAAGCCCCATCCAACCTGGCTTTGAATACCTCCAGGGATGGAGCATACACAGCTTCTCTGGGCAGCCTGTTCCAGTGCCTCATCACCCTCATAGTAAAAAATTTCTTCCTTATATCTAATCTAAATCTACCTTCTCTCAGTTTAAAGCCATTACCCCTTGTCCCATCACTGCATGCCCTTGTAAAAAGTCCCTCTCCACCTTTCTTGTAGGCCCTCTTTAGGTAATCAAAGACTGCTATAAGGTCTTCCCAGATCCTTCTCTTCTTTGGGTTGAACAATCCCAAATCTCTCAGCCTGTCTTGATAGGAGAAGTTCTCCAGCCCTCTGATCATTTTTGTGGCCTTCCTCTGGACTCAGTCCAACAGGTCTATGTCCTTCTTATTTTGGGGGCTCTGCATCTGGAGGCAGTACTCCAGGTGGTGTCTCACAAGAGTGGAGTAGAGGGGTAGAATTACCTTCCTCAACCTGCTGGTCATGGTTCTTTTGATGCAGCTCAGGATGCAGCTGGCACACTGCATTGTTATATCCAGGATATAACTAAGGTGCTATGCAAGTATCAGGTGTAATCATTTGGATTTGGATTGGTGCTTGAAGGTGTTTCCTTTTGCTTGAAGTGTTCATGAAAGATGTAGCTATTTGGTGCAGATGTTTGCCTCAGAAAAGACCTTCTGAGGCAGTCTGAGACCACTTAAAAAGGCAGCTCTTAGATGACATCCTGAGATGAGCTACAAGATTGATGGGAAAAAGTGGAAGCCCGGGTTACGAAAAGATCCATGAAAAGATTTGGGTGAACGTTTTTTCCTTTACATTTTTCCCACTAGAGGGTGAGTTGTTCCGTGTCGAACTGAGGTGTCTGAGCAGAGAGTTCCTCAGCCAGGCTGAAAGGACAGAGTCGATTGTGTACTTCTTGGCAATTCATTGCTGGTTCAGGCCAAGACTGTAGACAAGGGAATATAGGTAACTGGGGAACCATCACCCAAGATGCTTATCTCAGTGCAATCTGATTTTCACATCTTGGAGCACTAGAAGTGTCGAGCAGATTGCTGCTTTGGTGCATATTTTCAAGCAGATCAGGGCAGAGTATCCCTCTTTTCCAAGACCTTCCGTGGCTGCTAGAGGATTGTAGTACATTTACATCATAGGAATCTTGCTTGTTCTCTTCCCACATCATTTGCGGGTGAGAATAACAGGGTGCTTTATCTAGGACAATGATAATAAACTCATCAAAGATAAAGAGTGTCATCATGTCTTAACTCTGCTCAGTGGTGGCAGAAATAAACCCTGGTTGTCAAATCCCTCCTGTCTTCTGGTTAGTGGATAGTACAGCTGGCTGGAGGAATTTTGGCTCAAATAAATACCCCTGAAGTCACTCTTATTTTCAAAGGTCTGCAGTAGGTTTATTAATATAATTAATTCAGTCAATCACCGAGGGGCAAACTGTTCACCTATATATGAAAATGGCTCAACAATGCTTTCTATTTCTGACACAGGCAAAGATTCCAGAAGCAAACTCTGGATTAAGGTACCTTGTTTCGATATGTGTGGCATCAAAGTTGTTCCTTCGTGCATGCAATATCAAGACTTATGTGCCAGAGAGCACTGAATAAACAGCTACATTCTTGTGCTCGGAACCATTCCACTTGTGAGACTAAGGGTATGTTACCAGCTCCGTGTAGCCACTTTTATGAGTAGAATATCCAAAGCTATTGCCTTTTATTTATTAATGGTCTAGAAAAAAGGCATAACTAGAGAAGAGTCAAATATAAAAAATTGAATTAGGCTAGTGGCACTTAGACTAATCAAGACTCGATAAGAATAGTAAAAAGCATAAGGAAAATAAAGCACGGTGCCAATTGAACTGCTCCTAAATGCTGTGATGGAACAGTCTGAATGAAATCTGCCAATTTAAAATGCAGTGCTGGCATTCAGAAATGTAAACCTTGGCATCGCTGAGTTTGCCTCAAAGACACTCTCATCTCAATCTGCAGGCACAGTGAAACCAGTGAAGAAAATGTTGCAAAAAAGAGGGGGGAAAATCACAATCATAGAATCATAGAATGGTTAGAGTTGGAAGGGACCTTAAAGATCATCTAGTTCCGCTTCCCGGGATGGGGCATCAACGTCTTCCTTGGGCAACCTGTTCCAGTGTCTCACCACCCTCACAGTAAAGAATTTCTTTTTGGTATCTAATCTAAATCTCCCCTCTTCCAATTTAAAACCGTTACCCCTTGTCCTGTCACTACCCTTCCTGACAAAGAGTCCCTCTCCAGCTCTCCTATAGGCTCCCTTCAGGGATTGGAAGGCTGCTACAAGGTCTCCCCGGAGCCTTCTCTTCTCCAGGATGAACAATCCCAGCTCCCTCAGCCTGTCTTCATAGGAGAGGTGCTCCATCACTCTGATCATCTTTGTGGCCCTCCTCTGGACACTTTCCAACAAGTCCATGTCTTTTCTATGTTGAGGACTCCAAAGCTGGACACAGTACTCCAGGTGGGGTCTCACGGGTGCAGAGTAGAGGGGTAGAATCACCTCCCTCAACCTGGCACTACAATGTTATTGTAGTGTCAATAATAATAACTGGCAATACGCCCTCAATTGGTTTCCATTTTGGATATGAGATCCTATTTAAAATACTTCTGATATATAAAAATATTTTTTATGCATCTATCAGAAAATTTGCGGCTGGAAAAATAAAATTACTGAAGGAATGGTGAGACTTTGAAGAGTCTGGTGAACACCAGAATGAGAAAGTAAAGACAACATAAGTTAACGTGGTTCTGATTATGAGAGAAGGGCTTGTTTAAATAATTTAAAAGTTAAACATTTTCAAAAGAAAAGAAAAACATTATACAATATATAATCTCTTTCCTGAAGTAATTGCTACAGAATACCATTGCTTGCAAAATCCTACCATATATTTAAAACGTTTATATTTGTTTGGACAATAAGAAATAGAATTAAACAAAAGAGGTTAAGATTAAGTATAATGATTCTGTATCAGAATGAAAGTTAATTACTTCCTAAAAATTAAAAGGTATTTTCTGCCATTATTAACCCTTTTTTGCACATTTCAGAGAACCTTGTGCCCTTTTGTGGAATATCTGGCACTGGCCACAGTTGAATTGGGATGCAAGGCATCCCATTTTACCCAGTCAAAATTTTTACATTTCTAACCAAGAATTATTCTCTTCATAGTGCTCCCCAGCAGGTTATTTTAAAACCCTGATACATTTTGAAGAGTTTCCCTGTAAACCTTATACGTGGCTAACTTCTTACGAAGAATAAAAACATCTAGCACAGGAAAAAAATGTGCAAGCATAAATGGCAGAGACAGCAGTGGCTGTTCTCTCTCCCACTAATGAGGGGCTGAAATCAAAACCAGAAGAACAACTTGCTTTATGTGGGAACCCTGTGACTGAGCAGAGATCTGCGTTCTCCTCTGCTGTCCTCTCCTGGGAAGGTTTAGCCTGGTTTGCAGGTACACTTGGCTTTTTAATGCAACTTAATTGATTGCTAACTGATCTGGATGATTTCGGCCTTTTTTTTTTTTTTCCCCTTATTCCCAGTGGTTTTTATTTTTTTTTTCAGTAGTTCTGGGTAATCCAAATAAGAAGTTTTTCTAATCCTCTCTGACTGATCATGTTTTCCCTCTGGCATTTAACACATTTTTGACAGAACATTCTTCTTGTTCCAAATCTGAATTGACTTTTTAGGGATTTCTTTGGGAATAAAGACAGGAGATCAACCAGAGCAAAATGCTGCCTTTGATAACCAAAGTTCCATAAGAGATGCTTTCTCCTTGTAGTGAACTTAATTTCAGTAAAATATCAAAATCAAATATTACTCAAATTTTTAATGAATATTGCAGTGAAATGCCTTAAAATAGATTTGCATAGCAGTTCACAAGTTGAAACGCACTGCAGTTCAAGTTTTTGTCTTGTGCTTTAGTGCAGATGCTGAGATTTTGGGAACTGAAAATTCTAACAGAAGAAAAGAAACTTTTTTGTGTGAAATAAAGTAATAATGCATGTGAAAAGGTGCTTTTTCACTGCTGTTCCACTTCTATGCTGACTTCTTGGCAGGCATAATGTTATGTTCAACCACATGACAATTTAAAAAGTAAGATGAGAAATTTTCCTTAGGCAAAAAAGGGGTTAAAAAATTGGTAAAAAATGATGGTGTTTGAAGTTTTCAGAATATGTTCTGTAAGGTCTCTTGCTTCCTACCATATCTGTAATTTGGATCAGCCACCAGGACAGCGTGTACTTGAATAGCAGAAAGTGGCAGCAAGGCTCAGGGAGAAAGCTCTACAAATTGCTAGCTCACCTCTGAGCTCTGGTGTGGATTATAGGATCAAAAGTCATTACAATACACGCTTTGTTTGCTGTTGTATGAATGAAAACTTAAGTTTACTGGGCAGAATGTTTGGTGGTTGGATTTTCACAGGCAAACTAAAACAGGCTTGTTCATATTTCTGAGTGACTTTTTCAGGGAGGTTGAATTCATTTGGAAGTATCCCCATATTTGTGGCTTTGTAAATTTAGATCTTCACTAGTGAATATGAGTAATTTAATCATAACTGCTCTTCCCTGAGCAGAGGCGAAGCAAAAATGCAAACATTTCCATTTCCAGTGTGCAAGACTTTAGAGTTTGATGTATTTTACTGGAAAGATTTCTAGTGAGATTGATTTTTCAAAATCACTCAGTACTGCGCTGACTATGTTCATCCTTGAATTAGTGGTAGAAAAAACAGACCAATCCATAATACTTCAAAAGTTTATTCCAAGAATTCAGTAGGTGTTAAACACTGATGAGTGCTCCAGGTTACACTAAATATTATCTCCCCAGTTGCAAATTAAGTCACACGCATGACTTAATAGTACCTTCAAAGCAGTAATGAGGGATGGGGGGAGTGAGGATGTTTGTAGTTCAGATGATAAATGCATATGTTGAAATAATGGAAATAAGTTCTCTAAAAATAAGTTTGCATCAGGAAAAAAGATGGACAAAAGAATACAAAATGAAGTAATCAGAAGTGCTCAAAAGCAGGTCTGGGTCAATTGTGTTGGTTTTTTTTAATCCTTCCAGGAACAGTGAAACCTTCCTGACTTTGACTCTTGATGAAATACCAAATTGTAAAACCTCTGTGACCTGATTAGAAAAAGAGAAATCAAATAAATAAAATCAGTGTAATCATTTCAATCCTTTGAAAATACCTTGGTACTTCAACATGAGAGGGATATTCATGTGAAAAGCAAAGCTTTTATTTTGATGATATTTGTAAAAAGAAACTTTCAGGCAACTCTGAATCCATCTTTTTTTTTTTGCAAGCTAGCATGTTCAAAAAAAATTGCCCCTCCAATCAGAATAGTTTGCTTAATGCCTTTTAATCTCCCACAGTGTTGTGTTGTCATAACATTCCTGACCAGGTGACACAGAGACATTTGGATAGAGGATAAGCTGGATGAGCTTCTTAACTTTACTAGTCAGTCTAGTGTGAGATCTATCAGCATCCAGCTCTATTGGCACAGCTCAACATCACAGGTTAGTAGGTATATGTCACAAAGGGAATGCAATGTCTCTTAAAACCAGGTAGCTAGATGATGTTTTTCTTTTCTGCTACAAAGCGAAACTCTGGTGGACATAGAAATTTAGATGATAAGGTAAAATTTTGGAGAAAAAAAATAGTCCTTTGTTTTTTCTTCACAGTAAGATTTCCTCCCCCTGTTTTATTTAATTTTCATGTTTGCCAGTCTATCTACAGTTGACGTCCCTAGGAAGTTGAAAAACCAGTATTAGACTAGGGGGGTTCTGAGCACAAAGACTACTAATTTATAAGGCAGATGCATAATTAATAGAGATTAATACCTCCAGGCCACGATTCAGATCTTAGAAATTTTGAATAATTATTTTGCCCTTTCTTAATTGACGCCAGAAGAAAGTTAAGAGTATGCGTGCCTCGTCTGAACATATCAGTTCAAATGAATTAAAGCTGGGCAGGTGAGCATGGGTCCAAATATCCACAATATGAAGTAGAAAAGCTTTTGAAATCAGAGGTCTCTATAACTGCACATTCTTCTTGGCTAAGCTGTGAAACTATTTTTTGTTTTCCATGTACTTCTTTGTACTCTGTGTGTCTTGTGTAGGGTATCTTATTCTTCCCTGTGCACTGACTACTGCTACAAGGTAACAGTCTAAACAATAAAAGCAATCAAACAGCATTCTTTTGGATATCTGAAAGTTAAAACTCTTCTTGACTCATCAGAAACAGCTTAATATGTTTCTGTTTGGGAAATCTCTGAGTAAATACTTTATTTTTTGGGCTACTACTGCAGACTGTATCATTTACACATAAAACATCTCTGGTCCTCTTCCTTCAGTTCTGCCCCACAACTGGTTTAAATCAGTGGGGTTACTAGAACAAGGACTTACTGCTGGGCTCTGAGATATAATTAGTAGGATCTGAGCTCCTAGGCCATTTAGATCCTTTTTAGAAAATACCTCCATTTGTCTTTAGTGATGTGAGAGAGGTAATCATCTTCTAGCCATAAGATTATTTTTTTTTTTCTAAAAAGACATGCCCATATAAGGCACACATCAATCATGGCCTAAGGCTGGTGAGGAAGCTAAATTTGTCTTCTTTTTGCTAGAGGAAGAAGTTACTGAATAGTTGTCATTACTAGGGTCACAGAGAAAATAGGGAATGAATAACCAAACACATTGCGTGTAAGCAACTTGAAGACAATAATCCATTAGGTAACAACTAACATAAAGTGTCAAACCAGCCCAGTATTTCCTCACAACAGAGTCCTCTGACACAGAAGGGAGGTCTCCCCTGGTTTTGTGTCATTTCATGAAGATGGATCTCCACCTGGCTGGCAGTTCTGCAGAAAAGAGCCTAGGAACTAGAACAGACCCCAAAATGAGCGTGTATTCTCAATGTTAAAGTTCTGCCAAAAATATTTTTAAAAAAGCAAACACTGTATCAGGATGTATAAACATGAGTATTATATGTAAACCAGCTGCTCTGCTGAATACTGGCCTCAGCTGTAACATTACTGCATCCAATTAGAGGCACCATATTTCCAGAAGTTTGTGGACCAAAAGAAGGGGAGGGCAAAGGAGAGCAAAAAGATTGATCAGAAACCTAGAAAATGTGGCTTTAAAGAAAGAATTAGGATGGTGAAGTACAAGGAACAGAAAACTTTAGTTGTTGATGTAAGTCTTCAAATATGTGAAAGCCTGCCACAAAGGTGAGATTTACAAAATGTTCTCTAGGCATTATTTAGGACTTTGATCCATTGATCTTCAGGGTGAGAAATAGCATGCAAAAATGCAGCTAAGAAGATTTAGGTTAGACATGAGAAGAGATTTTCTATCAATAAGGATAATTACACGGTGGAAGAGATTTCTGAGGGAAGCTAAGGAGTCTCAGTTGCTGGAAGTTTTTAAGAAAACATTAGCAAACATCTGCCAGGAATGGTTTAGGTATAGTTGATTCCGCTTTTAGACTAGTTGACCTCTCTCCTAACTCTGTGATCATGACTGTTTATCCTGAGTGATTTGTAAGATACTGTGTAAAGGTGATAAGGTCAAATGTGGTGGATATATTGATTTCCCATTGTCACTGGCTAAGCTGGGTGCTGGTTGCGGAAATGATGAGCTAAATTTACCAGCAGTCAAAGAAGACAGTGGAAGAGGGTAGAGTTTGAGATGAGTACTAGGGGTAATTTCCTTTTCCTCTCTTGACCTCTGGTTTGAACTTCGCTGATGGACTTGCCATCTGTACCTGCTTCTTAAAGGAGCATGCTTTCACCCATGTGCTCTAAGAAATGAGTCAGTTCCAAGTTCAGAACTGATCACTTCAAGTGGAAAAGTAAGTAGGGTAAGAGAGCACTTTGATAAGTAAGAATGTATCAGGGAAATAGCTGTTACAGGTCAAAATTTCAGTAAAAGAACAGAGAGACAGAAAGAGGTAGTTCACTATCAAAGCAATTTAAGTTATAACAGAAGGTCATTTGAACTTTGGTGGAAGTGGGAACAAGCTGAATTTGGGATCTGCAGCCAAAGAGACGAAGCTGACATCTTACCATCCGAATTATGAGACGTGGTACCATATGGTCAAACTGTATTTTTAAACTGCCCTCATCACCCGAATATAAGAACCCTCCAGTAATGCATTATGTGGGGTGATTTATATCTGCCAGAGGGGTTTGTTCTTTTGATCATTCCTTTTCCTGAGGGGCACTGTACTGTTCTGGTTTAGGAGTTTTTAAAATGGTATGACTGATTAAAAAAATGTTCCCCAACACATGACTTTGATATTCATGTTTCATTCCCAGGAAATCTTTAGGATTTATCAGTCCAGCCGTGTGAAGCTAGTGAATTTTCACTTGGCTAGTTTTGTTATTCCATTTTGAATGGTTCTGTGACTACACAGAGTCTACATTAACTCCAAAAATCACAGCTTTTGGGTCAGAAATGTGGACTTTCCTTCTTTCAAATACTTGATGAGCAGCAGTACTTACTAGTTAATGTAGTATCTAAATGAGAGAAAAAGCTAAGAAAGGTAGGAAAATAATTTTTCCTTTGTTAGGAACCTTTTTTTTTTTTTAATATACAAAGCTAGAGCATTTCCCCCCACTCATTTGTTAAAGAAACGTTGCTGATGTGATGTAGCTCATGCATTGTCTCTTTACACGGCAAGTGAACAGTTTCTGTGGAGCTATGGAAGCTGAGGTCAGTAGAAAACTTTTAATATGTGATCAGAGAAGTTCAGTCATCTCTGGACTTCAAGAACTTCATACATGAAGGACTTCAAATCTGAGTCCAAACAGTCTTTCAAAAACGTGGATTGCTACTGACTTCACATGGACTTAGTCTCTTGCCTAATAACACTAAAGATTGTGTTCATTGAATTAGCATTTACACTAAGAATTCCAGGAGGTCTTTCATATCAGATCTGAATATCAAGTACCAGGCATTGCTGAAAAATAAATTATGGCACATTTCTATTAATGACTGCATGTTTAATGATTTCTGGCATGTTTTATGATCATCTCAAGATGTTTACAAATACTGCTTTTCATCCATCATTCAAACTTTATTTTTGTCAAACCCAAATTGGTTGAATTGCTTACCTTTACTTTATTTCCCTTTACTTCATACACACACAGCACATCATCTAAAGACCTTTTATTATTCTTTAGGTTGTCAGAATTCATATGCTTGGATTCTGATGCTCCTGCTGGTTTAAAGAAGAAATGCAACACTAATAAATTATAATAAATTGTCAGTCTCAACGGGTCTGTGACCTTCAATCAGTAGGGGGTTATGTGCAACACTTCATTTCCCCTTCTTTTAGCTCTGGTTGTTTCCCTTGCTGTTAGGCAGTTTCCTTGATTTATGGGTGGGCCACCAGCAGGACATCTCACCTGCAAAAATAGTTCACACTGTGTTGTTTATTGTACTAAGTAGGCTTCATGCTGGCTGAGGGTTTTTACAAGGGAAAGGAGCTGCTGTCAGTCTTTCCATCATTTGAGCAAAGCTGGCTCCAAAGTTCTCTCAAATTTCTACATGAAGTCTAGGAGCAAGAAGCCAGAGTGAGCCATTGGCCCTTCTTCAGTGTGTCAGTATCTTTTGGCTTTTTTGACTAGAAGTTCAACAGAAGATGAGAACAAAACTAATGAAAAACAGGGATAAAATTTTAAAATAACTCCACTCTTAATTTAGAGAAAATATTTAATGCTGCCCACATAATTTTCAATATCTGATTTTTCCCTATCTTAAATTATTACCTGCTGTGTGACATATTGCCATTTCGTGTGATTAAAACAAAAGGTTTTGGTTTGCTGAAGGGAAAAAATCCAACCTTAATTGTCCCAGTGCTGTAATTCTAGTGCAAATACAGGACAGAAACATTAGTTACATATTTAGCTTCCAAAATATGAACTAGGAAGCAAGAAAAGCAACCAGTAAGTCAGTGGAGTTACCTGCATGTTATGTTTTTTTTTCTGTCTTCATATTTATGAGATTTTCTAAGTGAAGAATATTCCATGTTTCATCAAGGCAACATCAAAGTAAAGAAAGGAAGTAAAGACATTTTACATTAATTTTGCATATATTTGCATCGTCAAGTTCTGTAGCAGGTCCATTGTGTCACTCCAAAATTGGTAAAAGTCTGAGATTGCCAATACTTTTGGAGGGATGTTTGCTATTGATGTCATACAAATCATTGTATACAGTCCAGAAATACCCCTTTTCCACTCTGTTCCTCTTTAGCTGCTTTGTGCTGCTGTGGTGAGGAGTCACTGGGTGGCTTTTGGATGGCAGGGTCAGTTTTGTTGTATCACAAAGGATGGAATATTACAAAGCTTTCCATATTATAGAACATTTATCAGCCACTTTCCTGAGCAAGACTGAATTCTTGGTTGAGTCAGTAGGAAATGCACAACTGTGTGGCGCTCTCTGAGCATTGCCTCAAGTGCAATTAGGATGTGATGTCATGATGACCCATTTTGTTGCTGTTCATTATTTATTAATTTTCTTTACAACTCTCCAGGTGTTTCTGGTCTCTGCTGAAACTTGCTCTATTTTGTTCCATGTAGTTGAATCAAAAATTACTGAAGACACATTTTTTTTTTAATTTGTATGGGCATTTCAGGTTTTTGAGAGTGTAGTAATGGTTCAAATAAACATGTAGCATAACAGAGAGAAAATAATTTCTTCCCAGCCCATCAAAAAAGTTCCCTGGGTTGTGGAGCACCCTAAGAAGACATTGTATGTGAAATCATGCTGCTTATCTCATTACACTAGGATGAACTGGCATATTAGCAAACATGCTGTGATGCAACCAGACAACATTTCTGAAGTTAAAAGTACAGGTTAGACCTGCAAATCATAAAGATGAGCAAATTAGAATTACATATATATTCTGTAATCACTCTGAAGAAAATCAGTAACAATATCCTGCTTTGCTAGTTCATGTTTTTGTATACCTTCTAATTGTGTTTCCTTTGCTAAAACACACAAAATGCCTTTCACCTCAAGAGGTTTTTTACAATTCTTTGAAAAAAGTTCTAGTCACAAGCATATCCACCTATCTATCCATCTGTGTATGTAGGCAGGTAGGTATGTATCTATCTATCTACCTATGTATCTATCATCTACCTACCTACCTACCATACAACTTTGCTGAGAAGAAACAAATCTTGTTGACTGTATTTAAACCAACTTGAAAATTGTCATATTCACCACCTTATACAAAAATATTGTATTCATGAAAGAATATGGTTTTTAAATGCCACTTAGAAATTTGCATTTTTAAAGAAAAAAATAACTTAGAAATAAAGTAAAAACTACTACCACCTATTTCTTTGTCCAAGAATTTGCTTTCAAATGCATATATTTTTGATTTTCTGAATTATAATACCATTTTTAGAAATCCAAGAAATGGAGAATGATAATTCCATAGTGGGATTAGTCAGTTCCCCAGTGTTAAATATGTGATATTTTATCATTTATTCCGGAAAGAATGCAACCAGAAATGTGATTGTAGATCACATATAATTGTTTTCAAACATTTTTCACCTGGAGACATCTTGAGAAAATGATGTGTCTTAATTAACCTTTTCTTCAATATGAAAAATGAAGCTGACATGTTAGTTTTCTTTTAAATTTCTTTTCTCACATCTCTCAGAAGTAGTCAATAGACCACAGGGATGATCAGGTCACTTCTTCAGAAATATTTATTAGCCTGGGTAGAAGTTGACCACTTGACAAATTTTTAAGATATAGTTGTCTCTGTTCCCAAACAAGCTTAAATAATAGTAATTTATGAATAAAATTCTGCTGATTTAGGTCCCTCCACTGGAACAAAGATAAGTAGCAACTGCCTGTGATACACTTTGATGAATGCAAATTAAAATAAAGTGAAATAAATCTTTAAGGCTGTTTCCTGGGCTAGCCTGGCTGAATATACGTCATGTGTTGCAGAGACTTCAGTTTCAAGAGATCTGACTCAAAATCAGGGCTCATTCTTTGTCAACAAGTACCAATACATTTTCTGACCTGATCTCGGAGGCCAAGAGATTTTCCAGCTCATGGAATCTCCTTACATCTTGGCCTGCTCTGGTCAGCCTAGGAGACACTGGCAGAGACGGACCGGGAACTCTCACGTTGCCTCCATGCATTATGCCTGGCCCTGCTATGTAATTCTACAGATACATTACTCATTTTTCTAAGTTGTTGATTTGAATATACACAGTCAAAATATCCAAAGAATTTGACAGCCCTTAGGAAGAGTGGACTTTCCTTGCCAAAATTAAACATGATTTATGGCAATGCATATTAAAATGTTGACTCCTTCCACATTGTGTCAAACGCTTCAGCAGGTCTGTGGGATACATGTGTGTTAAACAATATGTATTGTTTAAACCAGACCTCAGTTTCAAAGTCTGATGCATCTGCACACCTCTATTCATGACTAAAAGGAATAAACAAAACAGGGGCTGTCTGGATTTCAAGGTGATGGCAAAGTCAGTTTCTCTTGATGGATGTTGGAGGCTGGCATTTAATTAAACACCTTGAACACCTCCGCCTTCTGACATTGTTGATCTTTCTTCTGCCACTCTTTTCATATCCAAGTAGCCCAATTAGACCTTAGAATGTAAGGTGACTTTCTTTGTCCACATGCCTGTCTTAGGAACTTTCTAGAGGTTTCCGTAGTATCAAGTCCTTTTTGCATCCCTTTTCAAAGGTACTTACCCAATGTTGGTTTTTAATATATGTCTACCAGTCTTCCTAATATTGAAGATCAATTTTTCCACTTCTGTTCTTGATCATCTCCATGGCACTGGTCAAACAGGTTTTCCTCCATAAATTAACCTGCAGAGCTGCTAATCTACTGTCAGCCAAATCCTTTTCTGATGATCTCTGCTTGATGCTACAAGTAATCAGCCAGGGATGCCAGACAGCTGTGTATTGCTCATTTACAGAAGGAAAACATGAAATGAAAAGGAAAACAAATACCTTGATAACTCCTCTTCCTCTCTTTTCTTGAATCTGTAGGTTTTCCTGGCATCAAGTAGAATGGTCTTACAATGTCTGTTTTGAATTGGATTTATATGATATAAAGAAACAAACAAAAAAATCACCTTAATGAACTGAATAAAGAAATTCATATTAAGTTGTGGTTTGCTGTGCCTGCTGACTTCTTATATTTCAGTTCTTACATTTGTTGCTCACTGTTAAAATGCCAGATATTTTTGTCCCAATGAAATAGAATAGAATAGTTCAGTTGGAAGGGACCTGCCACAACCATCTAGTCCAACTGCCTGACCACTTCAGGGCTGACCAAAACTTAAAGCATGGTGAAGGCATTGTCTAAATGCCTCTTAACACTGACAGGCTTGGGGCCTCGACCACCTCTCTAGGAGGCCTGTACCAGTGATCGTTATCTATCCTTGTCTGGCACCTGTTCACAAGGAGGAGGAAAACTAACAAGATGGCATTGGCATAACTAGCCTTGCCACCAAGATCTCTATGCTTGGCTTATTCTGAACTCCAGTGAGAACAAGTTTCTGCTTGTGTAACTCCAAGAGCCTTATTTGTGACATGAAGAGAAGGAACACTTCAGCAATCTGGTTAGTAATTAACATTTCACTTTCATCACCTCCGAAACCCAGTGGGTTTAATTCTTCAGAAATTTGACTGAAATGGCCCTCCTTTATGTTTGTAATTTCTGCTGAATAGACAGTTTTTTAAGAATGCCGAGTGGATTTATTATTTTTTTTTTTTATTGTTAAAGATACTTGTCACTTTTGAGCTACGTATTCCAAAGTGTTTTGGAAAGGAAGTTGATATCATTATCCCTACTGAAAAGCATTTTCTTTTGGCTGTCTTTCCTCCAACCCCCCTAAAGAATATTTGGCTCATAATGTTTAATATTTTACATAATATTTTACTTATTTTCCTCTTGGCACTGAAACAACAGGGTCAAGTAGGAAATCTGGAATATGTTCCACATTTTTCCCTTCTGTCTGTGATCAGTAAGCTGCAAGAGATGAAAGGGATTGCGACTTGAATGCTTCCTTTCTGTATTTTTTTGAACCCTGAAAATAATTCTGTATTCTTTTTCATTCATTCATTTTTCTGCTATCAGCATAAATAAAACTGATTGGAAAAAATGGCAATTGTCTTGCAAAGAATTGACCCCTGTTTTAGTGATTTTTAAAAAAATGACAATGATTCACAGGAAAAAACAAGACTAATGTTTCACAGAACTATAATAGGTATGATATTTTTGACAGTATGAGCTGTGTATCCTGTGTGTCATAATATTACATGTGTATCTCAGGAGAGCAGTGTGCAGAGCTAGACTCCATTTCTTCTTGAATTTTTCTTGAAGTCTTCCCTCCACTATTGAGATTTCATATATTACTGTGGTCAGTTAGGTAAATCAACACATTTATTAATGTCTATGTTAGAGCATGATCATCCTGTCCTGTTTAACTATTGGCAAAAAATGACACTGACTTGAAGAATTATAATTTAAGTTTCATGTTACGTAGTTGTAACTACATGGCAAGTACCAAACTGTGATCAGACAGCTGTGTACATAAATCAGATAAATGACTGAATTTATAGAGACCTTATTAAATAAATATACAACATATACCATGAATTAGATGTAAGTGGTTTGGAAATTACTTTTTTAATTCAGGAAAAAATGCTTTCTTCTGAAATATAAAATACTCTGGAATTCAAATATATTCCATACAAAAATTTCAAAATATGACTGAAGCCTGGAGAAGGAACACTAAATGCACAACATATTTAGAATAAACTAAATAAATTTAATTATCTTTTTTATTTTTCACAAAGTATGATATTGAACTTTCTTGGTGGGTTTTTTTTTCATTCCCTTTCCTTATTTGCATATGAAATAAACCAGGAAAAGGCAATTCAAATAGTTTTTCCATCATCTTATAACTGAAACTTCAAGAACACCATTTTAATCCCCTCCTTAATTTAGAATAAACATATCATTTCCCTAAAATTGCTCAGAGATAACACCATGTGTATCTGCAGCCTGACTGGCAACGTGCCATCTCCAGCATAGCACTGTGCAAAGGTCTGCATTGATATTTGTCAGTCATTTCTTGGCGATTTATAACTGAGCTGAAGTCCTTCCTCCTCCCCTCCCCCATTCCCACTACTGCAGGAATTTATGATGAATAGGATGGAAAATCCACAGCATGCGTATTAGTTAACAGGAGGCTGTGACTACAGTTTAAATCTGAACAGAAATCGAGAGGCCTCATAGGAATTAAAGGGGTTTTAATTCATTTAAACTGACCAGCCTTGGTTTAACTACTCTACAACTATGAGCCTTTATCATCTAGGATATCTATTACACTCTACTAAGCATGAGAAAATATACATATTTTTCTTCTTTACAGCAAAATGATTAGCCTCCTTATTCACCTACCTGTCAGGCTCTTTTGAGTTACAAAACCTACAACTACATAATTCAGCCTCGGTTTAAGAGCAGAAAATATCTATTGAGAAACCATGGAAAGTTATTATGCAGATACTGTGAAATATCCTGGCTGTCCCTGACCAAAGAGCCAAAAATAAACATTACGTAGATTGAGTCCTGTAACACTTGGACTGAGTTCAGTACCATACCGTGTGCTTCTCCTTAAGCCAAAGACATTTTCAGTACAAGACTGGCTGGACATCTTGACTGTGGAGCAGATGCATTTGGTGGTGCAGAGTGCCCTCCTGGTTCCTCAGGTGTTCAGCTCTATGAAGGTGGTGGTTTAACTTGTGGCTCCTTCCCAGGAAAGAGGGAGAGATCCTGCGTTTCTAGGTCTTCCTCTCGGCAAGAGGAAAAGCATTGGGAGCAAAGGCCAGGACATTACCCTGACCCTTACTAGGTATCTGTCTTTAACCCTGACTAGATATCTGTCTTTAATAATAGCATATAAAATTTGACCTAAGACCAAGTTAGTAAAATCCACAAACCAACATGACTTAAGACCTAGAAGGCTTTCTTGGCATTATATGTGTTTTGACACAGAAAAGTTTGACAAGGACAACCCTCAATAAGTTTGCAGGCAACACCAAGTTGGGTGGGAATGGTGATCTGCTTGAGGGTAGGAAGGCTCTACAGAAGGATCTGGATCAATGAGCGAAGGCCAACGGTATGAGATTCAACAAGGTTAAGTGCTGGGTCCTGCCAGAGGTGTGCACAGGTGGCCAAAAGGCCATAGTGTGGCTAACAGGACTAGGGAAATGATCATTACCCTATACTCGGCACTGGTGAGGCTGTCCCTCGAGTACTGCACACAGTTTTGGGCCCCTCACTACAAGAAAGACATTGTGTCCAAAGAAAGGCAACAAAACTCGTAAAGGGTCTACAACACAAATCCTGTGAGGAACAGCTGAGGGAACTGGGTTTGTTCAGTCTGCAGAAAAAGAGGCTGAGGGGAGAGAGACCTTATCGCTCCCTTACAACTACTTGAAAGGAGGTTGTAACAAGGTGGGGTTTGGTCTCTTCTCCCAAGCAACAAGCAATACGACAAGAGAAAATGGCCTCAAGTTGCTCCAGGGAAGGTTTAGATTGGATATTAGGAAAAATTTCTTCATCTAGAGCATTGGAACAGGCTGCCCAGGGAAGTGGTTGAGTCAACATTCCTGGAGGTATTTAAAAGATGTGTAGATGTGGTGCTTAGGGACATGGTTTAGTGGTGAACTTGGCAGTGCCAGGTTAATGGCTGGACTTGATGATCTTAATGGTCTTTTCCAACCTAAATGACTCTATGATTCTATGATTTTTAGGGGTATTTACAGGATTTGGCAAGATGAAGCCATTTAGTCTGTTATCACAACTGTAGCATCAGAGAGGACTGTTTCATTCTTTCAGGACCAAGGTCTGACTACAAATATCAAAGCAAATCAACTCAGGCTGTCAAGATTCTGAGGTTCTGCATCAGTGATGGATGGCTCCTGACTGCTGGTATTCACAAGTGTATTTTTTCTCCTTGGCTATTTCAGTTCCATATTCCCAAATGCTATGGGGTATTTTATATCCCTTTGCAGCTTGCAACAAGTCAAATAAATATCTTGAGTTGGATGTTGACCAATTTCCTTGATTATCCTACAGTGAGGAAAGGATCTTTCGAGCTATCTAATCTATATAGCTAATGTATGTCTGAAGTACTTCTCACATTTAGCATTTCTCTTGAACTGGCACTTAACCAACTTCCCTAAATGCGTCTTTGTACCAAAAAAAAAAAAAGACTTATCTTCATTATGTCTAAGGAATTGAAATATTATTATTTGCTAAGTACTGAAAAAGTCAAAGATCTATTAACAGCTCTAGCGCCAGAGCAGCTGCTGCTGGACACACAATATTAATGCACTTACATCACTTCAGAGTACAACTCTACCTCCACAACTTAAAAAAACAAGATTAATTATAAATAACAGAATAGGAGTCCTTTAACCACTTGCTAGGAATGCAATGTCAATAAACATTTATAAGGTATTTTCTGTTAAAAAATGCATTATAGTTGGATGAATAGTATAAAATGTTTAATAATAACAATCAGTCCTTAAATGATTTAACTTTGTCTGTTTGTGTTGTTGAATATTATTGCAAACAATTCTGTCAAATCTGTGGACAGGAATATTTCCCAGCCCATGGCAGAGGGGTTGGAACTAGATGATCTCCAAGATTCCTTCCAACCCAAACCATTCTATGATTCTATGATAATATTTCTAAAACAGCAACGGCTTACTCCAATCAATAGACTAGGAACTGCCCGTTGTATTTCTGAAAACCAACATCATAAGAAAGCTCTAAATTGCATATGGACATTCTGTTGCAAGATAATTGTCAAATTACGTGAATCCAACTGCAACTATTTGGACATTAGAAATGCAATAACAACTGTTTCATAGCAAAAGTTTGAAAGGGTCAGAGCATTACGGCACTTCTGTGACTAATAATCACTCTTAGCTGGAGAGAAATTCCATTAAATCAGTGGTAAAATCACTGTAATAGAAAACATACATTTTAATTTGAATCAGTGTGAACATGATTAGGAGGCTCAAGTCAGTATTAGTTTATACTTACTTGCATGTCAAATCAGAGCATTACATAATTACTTGCTTATGCTCTTTTGTGCATGTTTGCCTACACAGACAGTAAATTTACTCTGCTTTCCCTTATAATAAATTCAACCTTGTTGTATTAAGTTCTCTGGGCAACAAAAATAGATTAGATTTACATCTATTCCCTCTACAAAGCAACACAGAAATTCCTAAAAAATGCTGTCTTCTTGAAAACCAGGCACTGGAAATTTCTATCAGGCACTTTTACATGAAGTTATTTATTTTATTATAATTTTTTATAATAAAATATAATAAATATTTTTATAATTTTATTATAATTATAATTTTTACTGAAAAGTTTGGTGTTAATGGAAATATTTCTTTTTCATTGGAAAAAAATTTACAGAATCACAGGAGAGCTGAGGTTGGAAGGTACCTCTGGAGATCTGTAGTCCAAATTCCCTGCTCAAAGAAGGGTCAATTACAGCAAGTTGCCCACAGCTGTGTCCAGTTGGGTTTTGAATATCTCCAAGGATGGAGACTCGACAACCTCTCTGTGAAACCTGTGCCAGTGCTTGGACGCCTTCACTGTAGAAAAGCTTTTTCATATGTTTAAATAGGATTTCAGTTTGTGCTCATTGTCTATTCTGTCACTGGGCTACACTTGGAAGAGTTTGTCTCTGTCTTTCTAACCCCCACCTGCAATCAGGTTTTTGCACACGCTGACCAGATCCCCATGAGCCTTCTGTGCTACAGGCTGAACAACCCCATTTCTCTCAACATTTTCTCATATGACAGATGCTCAGTCCCTTCATCATTTTGGTTGCCCTCCAGTAAGTTCATGGTTGTCTTGTATCAAGGAGCCCAAGACTAGATCCCCAGGTCCTCTGCAGAGCTGTTTCCCAGTTCGTTAGACACCAGTGTCTACTAGAGCACTGTGAGAGATGAAATGTTTTCATTGACTATTCAGCCTGCAGCAGATTTGGAAATGTTATTCTGAGATGTCTTTCAGTCCAAATGCATTGGTCAGAACTTACCATGGGCATAAATAAACTGCTATTGGCACCTTGAAATTAAAAAACATTAAACCAAAAATAAATTAAAAGAACTGCTCAAGTAAACCAGGTCTTTAAAAAAATTAACTATTGGTCTTGTATACCTTCTCCATATGTAACTACAAAAGTGATTTGAAGCTGTGTTGTCAAAACCCTGGATGCCAGCCAACTAGGTGCCTAGATGGGATGGCAGAAAGGGGCAATCGGATTCAACCCATATCCTTTGACACAGGTACTTAATTACTACTTTCATTTTATCTGTCTTTGTTCCTCTTGCTAAATTAGCATTAGAGTTTTTAGCCCGATGGTACTATTTCAAATGTCTGAGACGAAGAACAAGTCATTTACTGAACAAAGGATGTGTAATATGAACAGTGATACATAGACTGTGTAGCCTGACTCTCAGCCCGATTTTCTTTCTGGTGTTTGTCAAAAGCACAGGTTTCTCAGCTGAAAGCATGATTTGAGAGGTTAGATGTGGCAAAAACACTTGACCCATGAACCTAGTCTGCTTTTTCGCAGAAAAAGATAAATAGTCATTTTCCAATTAGCTCAAAGTAGGAACACAAAGACAACGTATTTGAGGAACAGGAACAATAACAGGTCATAAAGCAAGTCAATCTTAAATCGCAAACTGTGGAAAAAAGCAGCAGTTCACAGAAGAGAGCTGGAAAGAATGAGAAGACACACCGTGCCACAGACTGGTGAGAAATCACTGTAATGTTGATTCTGGGAAAAGCCGATGAGGCCAACTTGGTTCTTAGTCTTCCTTTGACTCAAATGAGAGCTATGTACAAACAAAGGAAGCACAATCAGGCTGATATAGAATGTCTTAAGAACCTTCATAATGAAATGTAAGGCAGGTGAAATGGAATAGATCTGTCCACACACAGGTTCTGGAAGAGCAGCTCCCTGAGTCTGGGACCAACATTTTCTGCTCTCTGTGTTGCTCCAGGGATGTGACATAGGGCACTAAGCCAGGAGGCACAGGTACTAAGAGTGGGTCTGTCTCAGGTAAAAAGCTCTGGGTCATGTTTGGGTAATCATCTACTTGTGGAATCCCAAATTATAACTGGCAGTAGAAGTTCACAGAAATCTCCTGCAAAAAAGTTTTTTGTGCAAAGCTCACTGAGGCCAGTGAAAGCTTTTCTGAACTAACTTCTTGCCTAAGAACATCCAGTCCCCACCTTAACTTGTCCCAGTCTTCTCACCAGTAGCAGCCACATAGAGTACTCTGTATATTTTCCAACATTCTCTGCAATGCTTTGAAAATTTTTACCACCTTTATTTACAAACCCATCACATTGTCCTCATTAAAATTCTTTCTAAAGCACTGCTTCTCTTTAAACACACAGAAGTGAATTTAAGATAAAAAGAAAACTCTCAAACCCAACATTGCGAATCTTAGCGTTTTCTGCTGGGTCCAATCCACTCTGTATCTGAGTCAGAGAGCAGAGGCAGGGAACATCTTTATTTGTGTATCCTATTAGGCAAGGATACTGTTAGTATTAAATAACTTACTGACAATAAAGTTAAGAGATCCCTTTTACACCTGTCCATCTTCTATATCATATAATGTTGACAGCCTCCTTTCTCTTCAAAAAACGATGGTCTCCTGTAGTTTGTACAAGATTTTTTTTCCCCTGCTACAAAATGGTTATCCACTTTTTGCTTCTTGCTGAGTCCTAGTATGGTTTCTTTAATTCAAAACAAATGTGCATGCTGCATTTTTCAACACAATTAAAGACTAGCTCCTGATAGAAAAATAGCATTAGAATGAATTAATTGTTGGTACTAGTTTGATACCAGATACAAAGAACCTGGTTTTAATTAAGTGTCCCTCTGGTGAAAATGCTGTGTTATAAAAATGACAACTCAGCATGCATTTGAATACTGCATTATAACTTCTATGTCATGTTTGCATAGTTTACTGTTTTATGAAATGTATTGCTGTGCTCTGCCCTACTGGAATTGAATTAAATTATGAAACTCAAGCTGGCACAGAAAGAATGGACTGAGGATGTATATAGCATTAGATTCTTCCCACTCCTCCTAATAACAAATAAACCAAAAATGTCATCTGGTTTCATTTTTTTTGGAGGAAGTGGAGCGGTATAGAAAAGTCAGGAGGGGTGGTTTCATACTTTTTAATACTTGCATTGCAAGATGATGTACAATTCTGAAATAACTTTTGCCTGGCTGGCAGAACATTCAGACGAAAGTGCTTCAAACATAACAAACAAGATCTCTTTTGTTATGATCTTATTTTTAGAAAAATTATACTATAGGACTGTTAGACCAGCTGTGACAGTATAACTCAGGACAGAAAACATCAGAAATATATCTCTCCTTCAAAACTGAGATTGAGCTCTTAAAATCAGTAAAGGCCCATGAAACTTTTCACAGCTTCAAGACTTTAAGTCAGAGTGTCCCAGATATTTCAGATGAGGAGGGTTTTCTGCTTATCTGCTGTCCTCCCTCATCTGTCCTCGCCAGCATGTTCTGCTTTTCCTTTCATCATCCTCTGCATGTGAAATGATTCTTGAACTTCTCAACCTAGTTTTAGATTCTTCCTCTGATTTAGGCAAGGGAAAAAGACCTAATTGAAAACTGGTTGTTTGATGTGTGAGTATGTGATGTTTAACAGCCATTTCTGCGGTATTTAATAGTGAGTGAAGTGTTTCACTTATCTGTCTGGGCTTTTGGAACCCCAGTGTTTTGAAGTGTCTGGGTTAGGAAAAGGTCTATGGAGAAGTGCCTGTAAATATGCAGCTCCATCTTTGAGTCATTAAGTGCATTATCACCCATGACTGTGGTGAAGAACAACCTCTGGAAACATCCACTGATAGCAGAAACAAGGTAGGATTCATTGGCACTGTAGAGTGATAATTGTTTGGATGCTCACAAACTATAGCAGCAGTTTATGTGCTACCTTATTAGCCCATTATATCCTATGACAATGTGTGTAATGACATTGAAGAATCACTTCAGAAGTATTTGTAGTTTGATACAGAGCATTTCTGCATGACTAGAAGTTTGGGCAAGAAACAGAAGACCAGTGCATACAACAAAAATACCATAGAGGTTTTGATTCTAATGTGTGACACGACGTCGGTGAGCGTTACATAATATGGACAGATCAGGCTTCCACTGAGATAAATAACATAAAATTGATTCGTTAACAGATTAAATGACCAAACAGCAAGTAAAGCATGAGATAGGAGAGAGAAACAGAATCATTGGTTACTTAGGTATTTTTCCTCTTGTAGGAAAGGTTCTATCTTTATCTAATTTTATAAGCAACAAAATCTTTGTCAGCTGATCACTTTTCTCTCAAGAAGCAATGCCAAATCACCTACACATTAAATTTAAATGGACAATCGTTTGCAAGTAGCCAAATCAAAGTTGAGAACAATCTAAGTTGGACTGCTCATAAAATATATGTAGTATTACTGTTCTTTCGTGTTCTTTCATGAAGTCCCAGTCTGACTTCCTAATTATTTTTGGCTCTTTAATCATTGCAAAAATCTATAAAGAAGCTTGGTAATAGAAAAGTAAAATGAAAAAAATAGGCTCAGACAACAGTACTTTGAAGGTTAGATGTAGCCTGTTCAGGTTCTGCAACTTTTTTTGGTAGGGATTCTACTGCTTTTAGGATGTTATTTTTTCCTGGGTTGAATTCTTCATTTTGTAACTTTTTTTTATATGAATAGTGGGTTGGCTCCTGAAAAAAGTGTTGATAAAGCACAAGAGAGGATGCATTTTTTTCAATTTTAAATCCTGCTTGGTGACAAAGAGAGACAATAGCTGTTGTTAATGCTGAATGTTATTCAGAGAAGCAGGTCAACATTTCCTTATATATGGAAAAGGACAATCAATGAGAAAGGAAATTAATCCCTGAAAATCAAGGAGATATTAATGACTTAGAATGACTGGAGCAAAACTAAAAGAGTGAAAACTTTCAGGGTCACCAAAGAAGCCTGGGTATTGTCTCATGCAGCTACAGTAGCTGATTTTCTGGCTTACTTGTAAATTAAGCTATTTTACAGATTGGGAGAAGATTCATCTTCCCTAATTTAGGTGTTAAAAGTTAGTTGTTTAAATTCAGGTTAGTCTCCCTAGGGACCATGTATAGTCAATGAGAGAAACAAGCAATTCATTTCATCTTAAACTGGTTGTATTAAGATAGGCAACACAAATTATTTTCTGAAGTTACATGATTTCTTCTATTGACCATAAAGGAGACCGGGGTGACTTGAACTACCAAAATGAGGAATCTTAGATTACAGAAGATGAATCCCAATCTGCGTATATTGTTACAAATCAATTGGTTATTTGAGTCTGTCAGCTATATTTCCCTGTTTTGGTGGGAGGGAAAAAAGGGCCTTGCAACTGAATGAAAAGCTCGCTTTGTATTATTTTTGTATTGTATGTTTTGAATTTTTAGATATAACTTCAGAAGCAGAATACTTTTAAGACATTCTTTACATTCTGATCACTAACAAAAGGTGGTAGAAACAAGAAATACAATAACTATTTCACAACTAGATTGAAGCTTCAGTCTTTGAATAATAGCAATTCTAGTTCTCTGAATGATGGAATTAAACACAGTCTGTTCAGTTAAAGCTTGCTTAACAGTGCCACCAGAGAGAAAGCTACAAAATACTGATGTCTGTTAGATGAAGAATAACTCATCTTCTGGGAAGTCCCATATCAACCAAATGATTAGTGATTGTTTTAAAATCTGAAAGATATATTTGTATGTCCCAGTTACAATTGTTGGTAATATTAATTAGTGTGGTACTGGGTATTCTTGTCATCCTGTAATATTTGATTCCTCTTTAAAAGATTTTTCTTGAACATAACCATGCCAGTATTTTGTCCTTTAATTACTGGTTGCATGAAACTTCCTTTTGAAAACCAGGTATAAAGTTACAGAGTACAGATTAGCACTGCCAACACATTTTGTATATCACATTTTAATTTTCTTTCTGTTTAAAAACCAACATGGCTTGCAGAAAAAGTTTTGACTTCTCTAAATGGAAGCCCAAGTCAGTATAGCATGTGGTATTTCCACAGATGTGAGCAATTTGACTTCTCTGTACAAAAAAAATATAGCATACAAATGAGCATGAAAATTTGGAAGCATCAACACTAATTCCTTTTATATCTGTGACTATTATTTAAAGACAATAATCGTTGAAGAATTTGCACAGATTTAAGGGATGTATTTTTTGTATTTTTAAAAAGTGTTTCTGCAGTGACAGGTTTTTCCCTATTTACTCCAGATTACAGATGATGCAGCTGTTGTCCTGAGAAGATGGAATGTAAAGGGTATATTTTCAAAGCATGTTCTGATAGCATGATTTATTTTAGACCCCATTATTTGTTGACTGTAATGCTTGGACAACTTTTTAAGGTTCTCTTTTGAGTTTGCAGGATAGATTTATAGAAAACATGGTAGCTTTTAAAGAAAATAAATCCCAATAGCATCTGTATGTGAAACTAATTCATTAAAAGAAAAAACCTTGAAGAGCCGGGCCTTGATACTACTTCTACTGCACGCAGTCAGAAATTACACTGTAAACTCTTTGGGTGCAGAATGTGTCCTGCTGTACTTTTTGTATATTGATGAATTGTAATTATTCATTTCTGTACAACTTAACTGTGAGTTGCTTTAAGTTTATATAAATATATATAGCAGTTACCTCTCTTTTCGTTTTTACTTTGAGAACTGGATAATGATAATAAAGTTTTTTGTTATTTGGTGGTTTTACTTTTTTGGCTCTTCATATAGATAATTTTAATGAAAATTAATTATATTAGAAGTCACAATAGATTCTTTCCAGACTCAGCTGTAAGCCTATTTTCTTTCATTTTGTTCCTCTCATTTTATCACATTCCATTAATTTTATAATTCAAACCTAACTGAATTTAATTATATGGATACTGAATTTGGTGCTCTGCCATGTACACATGGAACACCACTGTATTCAACAAGTGACAAAGGGATGACAATCAGGTCATGGTCACATCTCTCACAGCAGTGAGTGGGAGAAGGGGAAAGTGCTGGGACTTCAACAAAAGGATGACAAGAAAGGAGTTTGTTTATGGATTTACTGAAATTCTAGTTCCTGGTTTCAAAAGTTTCTATCTATAAAATTACAGTTTCCCAGAATAAATGGGAAATAATAAAGGAAACATAATTCTTCAAGGTGTAGGACAACCTTCAAGAGATAGGAAAACCATCTATCCAGGGAGACTGTGGTCTTCTTCCAGCATAGTGAAATCTCCATACATTGATATGTGAAACCACAGAGTTCTGCATGATGCTGACAGTATGATACAGAATGATTCACCAGCATAGCCGGAGAAAACCTTCACAGGCTGCCGATAGTTTGCAAATTTGCAGAATAATTCTGCCTGGGTTGAATCAACTCGTCCTTTCCACAGCCAAAGTGTGACATATCTGTGTGTTACATTTCAGATCTTTGCCAGAAGTAAAGTTTTGTAGGAAATAGTGAACAAGATAAGAATAAGAGATTTTGGAAAAGAAAGACTGACAGCAAGACAATTAATCCAGATTTCAGTGTCCCAACATTAAGTAAGGCATACTCTGAGCTATGCTGAAAAGATGATGCTATGTGAATATGCAGAAACTGTAAGTGGGAGGGGAAAAGGAACTGACATTTCATACCTTTATTTACTGGATTAAGTATTAGTTTAGTTGCAACAGCATTAGTGTGAAGAAACACATAGCCATTTACTTTCAGTCACATATTTATTGATTGGTTATTTCCTTACAGCAAAGTATCATAGGTTTAGACACTTGCTTTTGTTGCATTGAACTGGTCTAAACAACCACGGAATGGGATGTAGCTGATGGATACACTGAATTAGAATTCATTTACTTAAGAAACAATTCTGGTATTTTTTTGGTGTTTTGTTTTTTTTTTTAATGTCCTGATTATGCTAAAAGTCTCTCTTACCTGTATATCCACCATCTGCACCTTTCACCATCTTACTATCAGGAATTGCTGACACAGGAGAAACACTTCACAAGATCTAGCAACAGGTGAATAAACACCACCTAAGCAAGAGAATACAATATCATTTTTTCCCCCAACATTTACCTAGTGGAATACTTGGATTTTTTTTTTTTTTTTTTTTTTTTTTTTTTTTTTTTTGTGATATGAAAAAAAAAAAAAAAAAAAAAAAAAAAAAAAAAAAAAAAAGTTCTAGGAAAAATATTAAACCC
>NW_015094507.1:12541966-12599023 GCF_001431845.1 Calidris pugnax
GTGATTTTATTGTCAGGGAAACTGAGGCAGAATGAAATAAGCTTCAGTCTTTTTTGTTTTTTTTTTTTTTTTTTTTTTTTTTTGTTTTGTTTTGTTTTGGTAACTGTAGCAGAAAGTGGTTTCACTGTAGCTTCCTGGGTCACTAGTCACAGGCAATGACATTGTTGAGCTGGACACTGTACCGACAAAGAACACAAATACAAATCCCACCTCAGAGCTCATTCTCTAGTTGTAAGGGAAGAGACTGCAGATGGATTGGGTCATAGGGGGACCATGAGGTAGCAGTGAGACAACCTGCAGCATAAACAATGTCAAGTTTATTGGGAAGTTTCTTGTATGTATTGTGGTAAAAGAGAGTTCCTAAACGTAATTTAAAACATGATCACATGTGCAGGTATTCAGAATTTTTTCCGAAAATGATTTGATTTCAGCTGCCTGTTGCTTGTTTTGCAATTGATGCAGAATGACATGGTGTGAATCTGTTTAATTTGGACAGATTTTATAAACATGTGGGAATTACTGGTAATAGCAAAATGAACCCTTCAGAAAGAAAACAAAACTCACCACTCAAAACTGTAATAAAAACCTGAACAGATAATCATACTTTGTGGTATAAATTTATTTTAAAAATAAAAAAAAGAACGGGAAAAATCCTGTAGTTAAAAGCAAATCCTGTCTCTGACTTGTATGAGGAGCCAAAAGTTTAGACTATACATCTAAACATCAATTCCTCGTATAATTGAGGAACATAAGCTTGAGGCACTATTTTTCAACACTAGAGCTCATCTGCATGTGGTTTGCCACACTATTTGAGCTGTTCCTGTATTGATCACTCAAGTTTCTTATTTCCTTCTTTGGGATTCTTTCACACAGTGAAGTAGGCAAAAGTAAAATATCTTTGAAAAAAAGCAGTGAAGTTATTGTCCTAGCAAAAGGTATTAGGTGGGTAATCACAATCAGCTATTGCTGATTTTGGCTAACTTTATGTTTGCTTTTACACCTGTCTCATCATAAAGTAACCTTTGAATACTTGTGCAGATACATTGATTCCTTCCCAGGAAACTGACCAGTTGATTCCAGTAAGAGAACATTGTTTTTAAGACTAAAGGAATAAACAAAATTTTTGGCTTGGAAGCCTCAGTGAAAAGCAACTACTCTTTTCAAAAGCAGTATGTCTTATTAAAAAAAAGCAAATGGTTTCCTAAACACAAGATTAAAATATATTGTTTTTTCATTAATTTGCATAAACTACACCTATTGGATTTACTTCAGGTCATTTGTATCATGGGATTACCATTAAGCTGCAGACATTATGCCACTATCTGAAGTATTTATTCAGACCAGTTTGGATTGGTGTAGTCTCTTTGACTAATGCAATATCGCTTTGTTGAAGTGACCATATTTCATTCATGCCAATATAAGCACAATTGCCTGTACATCACCGCATGCTCAATCAGCTACTGCATATTCTAGTAAATGAGGAAAGCTGCGTATCATTGGATGGTTATTTCCCTCTCTGCAGCTTCCCAACCCCAACGAGGTGCCAGGGAGCCCATCCCTGCTCCCTTCCTCAGCACAACACCCTGCTCCGGTGGCTCCTCCTATTCCTTGGGAGGAGAGCTGCCTATCTGATTTTGGAGCCCTGGCAAAAAGCCTGAGCTCATTGATTACAGATCACTGTTAATAAAGAGCATTTGTAATGCAGCAGTGGTGATACAATCTCCACACGCCAGTTCATGATGGCCCTTCAGTCTCCACAATTAAGTCGTCCAGCAGGCATGCCCCCTGTTGCAGCTGCTCTGTCAATCTCATTTTGTAGTACAAATGATCTTAGACCCAGTGTTTGACATGGGGTTTTAACACCAAAGAAGGCAATTCTGCAACTTCAAATGAGCCTAATTGGTTGTGCGCTCAGGCGTTCACTCAAGCTGCTTCAGTCCATCAGAGAGAGATTTCCAACTAATTGAACAGCTCAGAAGAAAAAGAACCACGGAAATCACAATGCACCGGGCCGTTTGAGAGGTTTTTTCATGATAAAAACCATCAAAATAAGATTTTTTTTTTGTTAACTCAGCCACCTGTCAATCTAGAAAGCAGTTTCATTGGTACAAAAGCTCTTAATGAGGTATGTCCTAAAAATCAGTGGCTGTTAATAGCAAAGTCTACAGGTAAATGTAATATTTTTATATTTTAAAATGTTTATTTTGGATTGTCAAATTATTTTATTTAGACTGGGAAGCTTTTCTTATGGTGCATAACAATTATGTGGTAATGGACGGACGCTGCAAATCCAGGACATTTCTTACCAGAGGAATGCGATTTGAGACAATCTTACTGATAAAGTGTGTAAAGTTATTCATGTGTACAAGTGTTGGGACTGGGCTGGGTGAGATTCTGATCACGCAAATATTTGCCTTTCTTATTTTATTTTTTTTTAGCACGGCTGAATTTAAATTTGCATGTTTGTTCTAGGAAATTATGAATCTGGTTTCTCTTCTGAATTGCACCTTTTTTACCTCTTGTTTTCACTCTACTGATTTAAATAACTTTTCTTCAAAGGTCAATTCAGAGACTTTTGCCCTACTGTTTACATACTGTATGTCTAATAATTCCATATCTATTCCATGAGTGATTCAAACCTATAATTTATGCAATATTTGTATTTGACATTCAAGGTAGTAGTTCACATCTGAACTGATGACAACTTAGTAGCTACTTTTTTAGAAAAAGAAAGAACAGGCTAAATAATATATATTTATTTTGTTCCTGTTTAAAATAGGAAAAAACTGAAGGTTTTTGCTTCAGTAAACATGAGTATAGAACTCCATTCATTGAAATGAAGCTGTGTTCTGGGGAGAAGCTGATTAACCCAGTCTAATAAAACACTTCAACAGCTGTTTAATTGAATATAAGTTGTCCTCTGATTCCAAACACCCAGTTGCCTTTGCCACTGTTTGTACCGTGGCGGTATGGAGTGACTGAACCCTGTTGAATAGTATGTACACTTTAGGTAGGGACAATGCTTACCCCAGTGAGTTTACAAATCTTATGGGAAAGCAAAAAAAAAAGTGTGACTACATATGTACATATACATGCATACATATAGTTATGAAATATATACTGGTTTTTCCAGTTTGTGGAAAATTCCAGAAGCTCTGAGGCTTATGCCTGTACTTGATTTTTTTCAGCAATATTTACAATTAGACTCTAAAATAATGATATCTATTAAAAAAAAACCACAACAAAATACCCCCACCAAAAACCACAAACCTCAGGTGACCAAAGGAAATGCAAAACTCCATGAAGTCAATGAGAGGTAATTATCAGTCATGTAATTACAGCAGTGTTTATATATTGCTGTCATCTTTAAAGCCCAGTGGCAGTGAAACTAAGGACAAAATAGTAAACATTTTGCTGGAAGTCTCATAAACTCATATGTCCTAACATTTTACAGGCATCCATAGACATTAAAAGCAACACTCTCATTTGACTTCAGTGAGAAAAGAACCAAACACTCCAGTTTAATAATCAAAGACTAAATTCTTCCAGTTGAAATGAAAAGTGAAGAATAATATCTGCATGTTCAGAATGTGCTTTTCCCAATCACTTGAGGTGCTTTATTGCTCTGGTGTTGAATCATGACTCAGAATTTTAAAATTCCAGCATATGTAAGAGGATATAAACATAACATGGTTACTTAAGTAAAATATCCTTTTATTTCAGGAGTATTTACTAAATTAAATTAAAACATCATGATGCTTATCTCTCTGAGGATATATTTCAGTGTGAACTATACCCCAAGAATATTTTTGTGTAAAATCTGAAGGATTGTACTATACATATGATATCAAATGCACTTGTAATCCTATAGTAAAGACAGTAATTGTTAAGTGCCTTCTAGGTCCCCTAACAGTGGGGTGGAGCTGCAGCTACAGGGATCCCTGTTGCTGAACTCAGCAGGCAAGCTGCCCATGTGATTCCAGATGTTTCTGTTTTTTTGGGCCAGGGGACCTCCCAGGATCAGAATGCCAGCATGTCTGAGGTAGAGAAGCCACCCTTTGACACTGTAAACTCAGTAGTCCTAACCCTACAGCTCTGCAAGAAATTGAGTTGGATCCTGAGGGGCAGAAGGGCTAAACAGATCCATGTTGTCAACTTCCTTAGCCAATTGCATCTGCCAAACATTTCATGTTTAATTTGCACGTGTGCACGCGCACACACACACGGACTGTATTTCTAAACCAAGAGGAAAATAAAAAAGCCCAAAAAGAAAAAGAAGCAGAAAACCTTATGCAGAAAAAACAGCTGTACTCATTTGTGCTATGAACCAGTGAGTCAGCCTTTAAATCGAGCCCTAATTAATTTGTGCACACGGTGTAACCAACAAAGAATGGCAACAGACAGAAGAATGGATTGTGTTGAGGGGGATTAGTCTCTAGCAGAAAGGGTGCCTGAGAGAGCGAGCCTGATGACAGCAAATTGCTGCCAGGAGGACCAAAATAATGGTCAGCTTGCAAGAGAAAGAGAAAAGAAAGGGCTGGTGGAAGTAGTCATCAGGTGTTTGCGGTGATGAAGTTCATTGCCCGCACTGTTTACTATGGTGTTCAGCCTTAATGCCCATTTGGAACTGGCACAGTGAGAAGCCTTGTTAAAATAATAAGATCTGAGTGTGTCATGTATTGATGGAGTCAGAACTCCATGCAAATGTCTGTTTCACAGGGGATATTCAGTCTGACTGACATGTAGGGTTCAGGCACTGAGCCTTGGAAAGAGCTGAATAGCCTGATGTTTTCGCACAGCAGCTCCTGTGGACATTTAACATCTGTGCTTAATACAGCTTCCTCTAATAGGAACTGTTTAAGTGGGTGATGTCTGAAGAGATTTTTACCCTTTAAGATTTTTTCATTCTGCTAACATCCTATTTTTCATCTAGGAAACATGGCACAGTGTTACTAAACCACTAGTAACCCAAACATTACTCTGCACTGTTCTAAACCTGCCTTGCTAGAAGTGGAAATAAGTAAAACATACTTCTGTGGTTCAGTTTCTTAAAATATGAATTTTTAATATTTGATAAATACACAATGCATTAGACTGCTCTTGTATTTTCTCATGTTTGAATTGTTAATATTTAATCAGGAAAAAAAAGTGCAGCACTACTACTGCTCTTGAAGTCCCTGAAAATTGCTAGCAAGAAGTACCACTGAAATTCAAGCCACAGGTGTTGCAAGCTAAGCACTGAAAACTGATGGTCTGCAAAATCCTAACTCTCTGCTCTCATAAATGTTTTCAGTGTTTTGCTTTACACATCCACTACAGCAGGATTGGCTTAAAGTCATTACCTGAGAATTGTTGTGGAGGAATGAGTAGCAATTCCAAAACAAACCAAAATATTTTCTGAGATTAGAAATTCATGCCAGTTAGAAAAAACATGGGAATGTTGTGCATAATGTATATGCAGACAAGCCACAGAAACATGTGCTCATGCCTACATAGTTAAAAATGTTTCATCAACAATAAATGTCATCAATGACTGATAATAGACAAGGGAAGCTATCAGATATTTGAGAATTAATGCTTATGAAATAAGAGAAAAAAAAAAGAAAATCCTACTGTTCATATAGTTCCAGTAAACGATAAGAGTAGAATAGCTATCAAATACAGTGTAAAAGCTGCCATCACCTCACAAGAATGTTAAACCAAATCTAGTATAATAAGACAATTTGAGTTTACATGACTGGAAAAACCTACATCTACCATACATCGAAGTTGGCTCATTAAATTTTTGGTCACTATTATTGATTTGTAAGAAACATAGATATGCTGTCCTGATATGAAAAAAGATAAACCGTGTATTTTGAGTATTCAAACTGTCTAGTCTCCTGATCAAAGCCATGGAAAAGTTCATATCATGCATAGTCAAATAACAAATTAAAACATGTTTACATAATCAATGCCAGCTGCCGAAGTTAACTGTATTGACGTCATATACAATGTAATGGCTCGGTACCACATTACATTCTGGTTAAAAATAGTTTAATAAAAAATATCATGGAGGCCATATGAAAGAAATTAAACTGGTCTGCAAACACTAACGGAAAATCTACAACCAAAAAGGGGCAAAAAGTCTATTTAGGTCCTGCCAGGTCCTCTTAATGAATGATATATACCCATTTTGTGATGTGATATAGAAGAAAGCATAAAATCATTACTTAGGAAATGATGATTAAAAAAAAATTGAATGACAATAAAACTATGAGGAAAAGAGTGCCTGACAGTGAATTTCCTTTGCATGGAGTGTGGAACAAACTAAGATCTCAGAATTTGCCTTCGCGAACTTATACTGTGAACTATGAATTTATACATTCTGCATTACAGAAAAACAAACAAAAAATTATTTGACTACATTTACTTTAATGTTTCATTTTAATAGTAGTTGCTTTTTTAACTTGAAAAGAACCTTCTCATCAGAGAAGCAAGTATCTTGCTCTCAAATTGTAAATCTCAGCATTACGGGTAACATCTTTCTTCCAGAATGCAGGTCCAGGAAAACCTTTATGATTCTGATAGAAGTGCATATTCAGATGGAATATGAATCCATCAATTTTTCTCCAATTAGTTCTGCTAATGTAGGACTACAAAGTAGGTCTTGCGTACCAGATGCGCGGCATTGATCTGGAATTAGGTGACATGGAAAAGAATCCAGAGCCACAGTAATGAATCAGCTAGGTATGAATGAGGAACATCAGCTTGGGGTTAGAGAAGAGCACAGCAGGCAGCATTGTTTAAAAAGTTGTGTAATACACTGTACTAAAAGCAAACTGTAAAATTACAGAAATTATAGAAAAGCCACCAGAACTATTGGAAGTCTGAAACATTGCAAATGTGCAGGATCTGGTTAGGCCATTTCTTAAGATTTCCTTGGATAAATAAAATCCATTAAGCATCCAGAGGAAAACATTGTGAGATTAGATAGCTATTTAATCTAGCACAATTTTTTCCCAATATCTCACATTCCCCCAAAACACAGCAAAGCTGAAAATACATTAACATAGCTTGAAATGTTGTTTTTGAAATAGTGACAAAAATAATGACAACAACTTTACCTGGGGATCAGAAATGGCTAGGACTAATCTCTGGATCCAACAGCAAGTAGCACAGGACAGTTATGACCATAAAACTAACCTCATCTATACCCTTCTGCCCAAAAAATCTCTGTTAAGCCTACTGGGAGCAGACCATGACTTGTGTCCTCTCCTGAATGTGCCAGAGCAGCGCTTGGACCAATGGGGTACTAACTAAAGCTGTGCCAAGGAGCACAATAACAATTAAACAATATGGAAAAGTTTAATTTAAGTTTAAATATGGGTAAGTTTACCAGCACATCTAGACATAAAGTGTGCTAGCTCTCCCCAGGATGATCCTGTGGTTCCTCACTGAAGGATGTGAACTGAGTAGGACGGATCCAGATCTTTTTACCTTAGGTTGTTTATCTGTAAAAAAGAGACACTGAGTTACCTTCCTGAGGTGATGAGAAAAAATTAATTGCTGTTTTCCAGTCTCAGAGAATTTTCCTTGAACAAATCTTTTACAGGTGCTGAATGTTTCTTCTTTGCTAGACAGTGATAGTGTGCTTTATGCTTTTGCAGCAGACCAAATTTGTATTAGTAGATTTCAGTCAAATATTCAAATTATTTTCTGATTACTTTAATATAGTTGATAAAACATAGACAGTTTTAACACCAAGCAAAAGTACTTAAACCACATAGAGATAATTTCCTTTTACAGAAATCCTGTCAAATCCACTCTTTTCTCAAGGAATTTCTGTCTTGGCAAGTGATCTTCATCACCAGCCACAGTAATATGCTCTGCTCCAATCACTGGAATACCACTGAACTCTCTCTACCTGCGAGACCCCTAATCCAAAGGTTAGACACACCAATAACAGCCTCAGATGTTTTCTTCTGCAAAGAAACAAATTGGTTTTATGTCTGTCCTTCAGCTTCCTTGGGTCCCCTGGGGTATATTGAGCTGGCGGGCTTGGGCAGTGAACTTCCTCCCTCCTGCCAGATTGAGGCAGCATCCAACTTGCTCCGACTGCAAGATGGTCTTTTTTATGTGGGTGTAATGGATGAGGACTCAGGGGCAAACGGTTGACCATTTCATAACACAGACCCTGTGATATGCAAAGCTTTCATGGAATAAGGACTTATGCTTGATTTCAACTCTGCACTCTCTGTCTGTTCTAATATCCTTTCAAATTGTGTGACAGGGTTGAGAGACACGGCAAGAGGAAAACGCTTTAAGAGGTTTACAATAGTTCTCCTTTTTTTTCCAGGAGCAGCATTAACAAGAAAAGACCATGTTCCTGGCACAGTCCCATAGTAGACATTAATCTCATCCCTCTGGGATGATAAGGGAATGAGACCCTTGAAGACTCGGTGTTTTTTCTGAGAATTACTTTTAATAGTCCAGCTGAAATGATCAAACTGACCAAATCGTGGACCACTGGAAACCAGAAGTGTCTTATTTAAATGGTTATTTCTTGGTTTTTGCTTTATTTATCAAAAAAAAAAAAAAGTTTTGGAATGCTCTCTTTCAGTTTAATCATCCTTGCATGTTTTTCTATAGTGCTTGTACAAATGTTTATGAAACAGTATTCTCTTTTCTAATGTGACCTAGTGAAAAAAACTTATCAACATTTCTCAAGAGACTTCGAAGTTAAAAGCACTAAGACTTTCAGTGGAAATGCAAGCAATTGTTTCTATATGTTGGCATTTTTCTCCATAGACCTGGAAAACAGCGTGGTAATGAAAGGTTTATTTGTGACAGCTAGAGGAATAAGGTGCAGTAGAATAGAGGGCAAACGTTCTGGGGTTTCACTATGATCCTCAAGCTGCTTTTCTTTCTCTGAAGACAATAACACTTGTGTTATTTTTGGTTATTTGGCACAGTTCTCATCTTGATATTTCAAATTTTCTCATTCTCTTGGTTTTTGCCTATTTAATACAACTCTTCTAGTAATTAATGCTGTGGACTCCTCTATCAAAAAAGCCTTCAGCCAGGCAGCAGTTGGAACGAAAAGCTCAGGGCTCTGCCGAGGAACCCTGATCACAGGACTAGGAAAGGAAATAAGACAATTCGCAGGTTCTGGTGTGTACCTGCATATATTTATATATACTTTTCTGTATATATTTATCATATTAATGTCTAAAAGAGAAAACTCATGTTATCTTGTTACTGAAAGGGTATGCAACAGAAATTTAGAGGAAAATGTGGTTATGGAAAAATTGACAAAAATATATTCACAGAATACAGCTCATGGATTGTTTTCAGTTTAATCATCCTTGCATGTTTTTCTATAGTGCTTGTACAAATGTTTATGAAACAGTATTCTCTTTTCTAATGTGACCTAGTGAAAAAAACTTATCAACATTTCTCAAGAGACTTCGAAGTTAAAAGCACTAAGACTTTCAGTGGAAATGCAAGCAATTGTTTCTATATGTTGGCATTTTTCTCCATAGACCTGGAAAACAGCGTGGTAATGAAAGGTTTATTTGTGACAGCTAGAGGAATAAGGTGCAGTAGAATAGAGGGCAAACGTTCTGGGGTTTCACTATGATCCTCAAGCTGCTTTTCTTTCTCTGAAGACAATAACACTTGTGTTATTTTTGGTTATTTGGCACAGTTCTCATCTTGATATTTCAAATTTTCTCATTCTCTTGGTTTTTGCCTATTTAATACAACTCTTCTAGTAATTAATGCTGTGGACTCCTCTATCAAAAAAGCCTTCAGCCAGGCAGCAGTTGGAACGAAAAGCTCAGGGCTCTGCCGAGGAACCCTGATCACAGGACTAGGAAAGGAAATAAGACAATTCGCAGGTTCTGGTGTGTACCTGCATATATTTATATATACTTTTCTGTATATATTTATCATATTAATGTCTAAAAGAGAAAACTCATGTTATCTTGTTACTGAAAGGGTATGCAACAGAAATTTAGAGGAAAATGTGGTTATGGAAAAATTGACAAAAATATATTCACAGAATACAGCTCATGGATTGTGTATTAACTCAGAATTATATCTGATCACTTGTCATACACATCCCTCTTTTTAGAATTATAAGATCTCTAAGTCTCTTTAATGCTATTTGTTGTAAAATCTCAGATTGGCTATTTACTTAATTATCCAAAATGGAAGAAGAGTCTCAGGCTTCATTCACTAAGTGCAAATATTCAGATTGTCACAAACCGTGTGACATGCACTGAATATAAGCCAACTTGTTACACAGGTGATCATCAATGCCTGGATTCTTCAGGCAGGTAACTGTATTTGCAAGTACTATCTTGCACGTATAAAAGCTAGTTTAAATATTAAAATGTTATTTTTCCTCTAAGCAAAGAAAGTACATAATGCAAGAGATATTAACAATTACCTGTATTTAAGGAGGGCTAATATATTGTTATGAAGCCAAATACTATTTTTACATATTCAAATAACTCAATATTATTTTATTTTTAAATTGATATTGAAAGGGGTTTGGTTTGTTGCTGATTTTGAATATTATATGCTATAATATATGATGGGACTTATATGAAAGTGCTATGTGAATAGATATCGTTACTAGGAATCCTGTCAGTTGGTCATATGATTGAAAGATAAAACCAAGAAATGAATTTAAGTTGTCGGACAGATACATGAGATCCTTGGGTTTTTTATCCTTTCATTGCTTTAGTTTTGTTTTTATCATATTTCTTTTGCTTACATGGCTTGCTAACTATGTAGTTTCTATAGCAACATCCATTGACCGTTGAAATAATGAAAGGCACAGCAACTCTCCTGCAGTGAAATCCCTCATGCTGACAAGAACAACTCCTATTTTCTTTGTCCAGTGTTGCCCATTATTTACATGACTGACTCATTTGTCAACATACTTGAGACATTTGCTAATTACTTCTGAATTTGACTAATATAGACAAGACATTTAACCTTTAGTGTACCTGCAGACTAGCAGTCTAACAGAGAGTGTGCCGGAAATATAATTTCTTATCTTGGATTTCAAGTATGTATTTGAGATATTTAGAAGAAAGAACTACTTGAATTTTGAAAACAAAACCAATCAAACAAATGTTAGTTTCTTTAACTTAATTGTAAATACTTTTTAAAGGCTGTATCTCTGAAATGCTGCAGTTTATCATTCTTGACTTTGATTCCAAATCAGCAGCAAAGAGGATCAATGCCTGGATGCTGGACCAGAGGGAAGGATGTAGCAGGAGCAGGAAGTGGTTCTGGTCATTCAGTAGGTGGCACTTAAGTTTTGTATCTCAATGAATCAATGGTTCATCATGAAGTTAGCAGGCCCTTTACTGTTGGAGGTGCCATTTTCCAGCTGAAATAGAGAATTAACCATTGGTGCTAGCTAAAGAGCCTATAGCACTTTCTGTGCTAATCTAATGATGCTGACCATTGTGCCATTCAAGTAGTTGTATTTTTGCAAATTAAATGTGTTTTTTTTTAATACTATATAAAGCAGGAGTTACCTGTTCATGGCTTTAGTCAGATGTAGCTCTTCCTCTATTGAAGTGAAACTTCCAGACCTGTAAAATGAGGGATGGAGGCTACATATTCTGGACCCCTAGCTATGTGGGTAAGCAAGCCCATAGAGACTTCTGCCTTGCCCTGCTTTGGCTCACCCCAGCCCCCTCTAGGCAGAGAAACAGTGAAATCTTTGGAGAGCAACTGTAGTCTTTTGTCTAAGGACCACTTTCCAAAACTTTTCCCCAGCTCTCCAGTCTGTGTGGCTGCTGGAAGTATGAGTGCATTGGTATGAGTCTAAGAGAAGTGATAATGAAGGCTGTTTCTGATGTAGAGTGATGATACCCTGCTTAGCTTCTTCCCGTAGAATGGTATGCTTTCTTGCTGTGAACTATTAATTACTATATGCACTCTGGAGCTGGATGTAGCACTTACCTGCTTTTGTAAGATTTAATGCTGATGATCTGATTTAAAATGCTGGTGGAATTGTTGAGCATTAATCAAAATCAAATCATGAGTCCGGTAAATTGTAAAGGCACTTGACATTTCTCAGTGACTTTTTTTCCTTTTAAAAAGATTGGTTTGAAACCAACCCAGACACCACAAAAGTTTTTTATTGTGTCCTTTTGGATTTGCCTCAACAATGAAAAATATGACTTTTGGGTTTTTTATTTGATTGCTGGCATGATATGTCCCTTTTTAAAGTAACAAAGTAAAGGAAAATGTAGGGATAGTAGTAAAACCTAAAAGAGTCAAAATACATTAACAATTTAAATATTCATATAGCTTTTTGGCTGAACACAATTTTCGATTTCATTTCGCAGAACATCAGTGCAAAAAGCAGTGCAGATGAGCAATGCTCTCAGCCTGGTCAGCACAAAGCAGTATTGCTGAGAAGGACAAGTAGAGAGAACATAACTGAGAGGTTTACTCCACTGGAGAAGATTAAGTTCTGCAGAAGGTTATTTGCTCTGTAAGGCTACCCTGATTGATAATTATTTTTTTTTTTCTGGTCATATGACTTGCCTCTGCTTATAGAAAGGATAAAATGCAAGCGGCAAAACAAATGTGGTAATATGTGAAAAGGTAATATTTCATTTGGTCATAGCTGTTTTAACAATTAGGTTTGGTTCATCTTCCAGCTGGGTTCATGACACACATTGTTTGACTCGGCTTTTTTTTAATATGGAAGAGCTTTCACTGCAACTGGCCAGATCTGAATTTTATAGGTCTTCAGCTCAGCAGTGAGCATAACTGATAAAGAGCTGAGTCATTCAGGGAAAACCAGAGGAAATTCTCTAATTGGGCGACTCTGCCTTGCATGGGACATCACAGGGCTCAGAGGAACTCAGCAGGAACTGAGAGAGCTTGTGAGTCCGGGAATAGCTGACATTAATCATCATTCCTGAGGTTAGCAGGCACTGGCAGCCACTGACTTGGACGTGTTGTAGCTAGTGGTCTCCTGCAAGGTCTCCTAGCTCCCACAATTTGGGACCATATTCTTGCACTGCCCCCTAGCACTAGAACACTGGGTGCAGACAGGTTTGAATTTGACCTGTTGTGATACCTGTGGGCTAAATGAGCCTAAATCCCCAAAGTGCTATGGGGATGTTGGGTTTAAAAAGAAAATTCTTACCAGCTCCAATTTTTAAAGGGAAAACACAGGTACCTGAGGCATGTGGTATATTAGGAAGCAGTTATTTACTGATTTTGATCATCTAACTGTTACTTAGTAATAGACTTCAATCCCTAAAGTCCATATTGATCCTCAACGTCATGTGTCTAATAGCAGATAAATCAGAAAACTAGGCTTGAATGCATATGAGATCAGGTTAACACCTATAGAGATGTAAGGTTACAAGAGGCAAGGCCAAAATCTGCTGTCATGGATTTGGTTGAAAGTAAATAACTTTATCTGCTTCTTTAAAGGTGCTCTGAGTTGGTGTGTCCAAACCCAACCTTTCATTCCACATCTTCAAAGCAAAATAACATCTTAGATTTTTCTTGTTTGAACATCTCAAAATTTTCTTTTAGCTTTAATAAATTTTAAAATAATTCTCTTTCCACATAGACCAGGAAAAGGTGGGTGTACTACAACTACATTGATTAATATACCTGGGATCTGAAGCTCTTTATCTGGATTCATGGAAAAACCTTTTTTTCAAATTATGTGTTGCCACCATCTCAAACAATTTCAGATAAGCTTTTCACAAGGGAAAAAGCAGGGTCTTCAATAAACCGCTTAGTATTGCTTTAATGCAATTGATTTTTGTGTTAGGGCTTGGTAAGCTCTTAAGAATTTAAAACCCATCAGGCATTTAACATACAAATGTTCAACACTCAGCTTTGTACCAGCTTTCATCTGAGATAAACCAGCAGAAGTAAGTAGGATTGCACAGGTGTAATTCACCAAAGAGCATGAGCTAACTGTTTCACTTTTCCTGTGACATCAAATACACTCCTTAGGGTGACTCAATCTCCAGTTTAGTGGTGAAAACCAGCTAAATTTATTAGTAGCACGGATTCTTCTCAAGGTTTATGCCATAGTAGCCAAAATCAGCTACGGTCTCTTCAGCTTAATAATGTTGTATTTGGACAGATGATTGTTCGCTTGAATATTTTGAAATAGGAGTCAGTTACCGTGCAGACTGTTCAATCAATTTCATGGCTTGGATATATTGTCCTTAGCTAATGGGTATCAACTTAATTGCTGCATGGAAATGTTCCTCTGCTGTACAGTTCTTGCTATGGTGATATGCTGTTTTCAATAATCATCTCTCAGGAGTATTTTGATGCTAATTTATATATTTAAATTCATTCATAACTAGCTGACCGTTTACTAGGGCATGAAAATCGAGAATTTAATTTGATTTTTTTCAGATGAGCTTGTAAAATGTGTTTATTTCACAGTACAATTTTATGGGCATAAATGTCTAAATTTATTAATTACCTACACTGATAGACCTTTGAGCGAAAAAAAATACAGTAAATATTTTCAATAGTCAGCCTTGATGGATATAGTCTGGTGAATCTTTTACTGGAGGAAAAAACCCAGCGTAGTGGGACACTTATATCACTGTTACGTTCATTTTTAGTTCAGTTTCAAAATAAGTAACAATCATTAGGAACCTTTGATAATAAAAAACTATGCTGAAACTTGTCTTTAAGTTCATGTCTCTCCTTTTCATAGACTAATGTAATATATTAAGTGTACTGTTATCTACCAAACCCTTCAAGTTGTATTTTCACTGAAACAAGTCTGCATTGAATCTATAGCAGTTCTGATGCAACTGAAAGCATTCCTAAAGCTGTTGTATATTAAATTGATACACCAGACTGCTTCAGAACTGTTCAAAATCCTTTCTTAGGTGAATGTTTATATGTTCTTCTCAATGCATAAGGATGTTTCTCTCTGCTTATTAGACATATTTATTTTACAGTGGAAAGAGCTGCCAGAGAAGACAATGAAGACAGAGGCAGCCCAGGTGGTTCACACAGACTGGGCACCCGACTTCTTATGGATGAACCTAAGTGATAAGAACTACATGTTATATAAAATGAACACACAAACAAGAGTATCTCTTGGCTGTTGTATTTTTGACATGGAGGGAAAGTAACTGCAGGTTTTTTTCTTCTTCCAAACAGACTGAATGTATTCACACCACTCTGGAGCCAGGGTGGAAAAAAGTAAGAGGACAGGTCTGTTAGTAAAACCCATAGCCCGAAAGCAGAGCCACCACACTCCACTCCTGGTTTTACCTCACACCGTAGCCAAGTTGCATCACTTCTCTAGCATCTCCGTTTTCCTTCCCTGTCCATAAAATGTGGGTAGAAACGCTATCCTGCAGTAAACCACAGATATGTAAGAGTGCATTAAGCTTCTTGTACGACAGTTCTCATGCAAGTGCTAAATATTCTGTTATGTAATATGGATGTTCTTGCATGTGGTTGTCTTTTGATGTTAAGGAAAGACTGAAGCAGTTTAAATACAGCACAGATTTACTGGTGGGTGATATGGAGACAAACGATGAGGCAGTCCATCTGCTGCCCTCAGTGAAAACATTTTTCCATTTCAGGGAATTTATATTTTAATACGGCTAGTTTCCAAACAATATAAGATTTTCTGCAATTCTGTAAGACAAATTGGATCCAAAAGCAAATAGCCTGCATTTCCTTCCATAAAATGGATTGTTTCTAGATTACGGACAAGACAACCAGTTCAATGGCACCAGTAGAAGACAAAGAGGCTCTTGAGAGATCTAAGTAGTCCATTCACCAGTACTCTCTGGCCCATACCCAGCTATGAACTGGCTTCCCTCTTGTCAGATTTTTATGACAACCAATTAAATCAATATGACTGTCGAGACATATGGCAACAATAACGCTCTGAGTTTCTGCCCATTACCACTCCAGCAGGAAACCAAGAACACGCAGTATTTGTTATTGCTTATTGCAGGGATTCACTGAAGAATATCTCCCTCTTAAATAATAGATTCACTGTGACTGTGTCAAAGGCAATCAATACTGTGGATGCTATCTGTGGAGCTGCTAACATATCAGTGTGCAGAAGGAGTTCTCCTGCTTTTCTGCCGTCTGGAGCCATATTCAGAAAATGTTGCTGGAATCTTAATGCGCGTCTGTTCTTGCCAAGACATATTTTAAAATATTAGATATTAATCTTCCTACAGAGAACCCTCTGAGACAAGCCTACATTAATGTGCATTTCTGGGGTTTCTGTTTCATGGATGACTAGACATTTGAGTGGTGCAGACTGTGGTGAGAATTCACAAAACAGAACTTCTTTCAGTGAGCACTTTAGAGTTGTGATTTGTAGCCTTTATCAGCCATGAATTTATTTTGGAAAATACGCATTTTGCTCCCTGTATTTCTAAGTCCTGACAGATTTTTCTTCAGATGATGCTGTGTTAGTGGAGCTCAACAGGGAATTTCAGTGCAAGGCTGTTTCAATGAAAGGTTTGACTATGGAATTTCTATTTCTGCTTGGTTCAGTGTGTAAAATAGATGTAGTCCAAAGTCTCTGGATTTTCTGATTATTCATTCTTAAGTAGAGCTAATGACCAAAGAGACTGTTTGGGGATTCCCCCACACCCGCCTCTTTTTTGGCAGGAGTTGTTGTTTTGTTCCTATGTTGGGAGGAGAGAGGTCTATTTTTTACTGTAACTGTGATTTATATGATATATTGCGTGTGCTCCCAAGGCGGAACAAGTGTGGACATATTTAAGAGGAACAAAACCCAAGGGACTGCACTGCATAAGATGACCATGAAGTTGAGACATGGGAAATGCAGTCATATTAGATCCAGAGAGAGCTGTATGGCACTGTGGTTAAAGGACTGCTTGGTACCTCAGTTGGCTTCTTCATCTGTATCCAAATTTGAGAATAATAAGTAGATATCCAAAGAAGCATAACAGCTCTCCTGTGCCAATGACTGACAGGGCCTTTTTGATGTTCCTTGTAATTCTAAAGTTGTTATTAATCTCAGTCACATAGAGGCATAAATTTGTGCATTAGTGTATGATTAGAGCTTTCCTTGTGTATGTGATCACAAATGTTTTTAATTTAGAAACTATACACTTTAAAACTACTATATATTAGATTTATATTATGGGTAAGGAATGTGCAAACTTCTAATTCTGAAATTAATTTTTCAGATATCTTTACTACAATTTAAGCCTGAAATCATTTAAGTTGGAACTCAAAGTCTTCAAGATGTATCTGTTTATACATTCCACTTAAAGAGAAGCAACAACTTGAAATCTACTTAGCCTTGCTATTACAATAATCTAATGGTTCTTACATCAGATGAATCTATGAATAGAAATAAGGCAATGTTTTTCTAAGAATTTCTGGGAACGTTTGAGACCACATTAAAGAACCATGCTTGTTTCCTCCTTCTTCTTTTATAACTCAAATAAATACCCCCACCCTCCCACTCCCTTGATATTAAAGTTCAGTATGGAATGAATTCTAAAATTTTGGCTTGGTTGCTCCTAACCAAGTTGTAGAAGTTCACGTGATTAGGAGGGAACAAATCCTTTTGGATAGAGCCAGCCATTCATGCTTTTAATGGATGTCAGGTGTCAGCTTCCTGCAACGCTTACTGCACTGATGAAAATAGTATTAGTTATAGAATAAATTATTTTTCAACATGAAAAAAAGATGGTATCTTCTTATCCAAAATAAAAAACCTGCAGATTAAGCTTTAAGCACACTTAAAAAGGGATATAAAACTTGCAAAATCAGCCTAGGTTGGGGCTTTTGTATACTGCTGGCACCTAAACCATTGAACTGGTTTAGAAAGATTATCCACAGCATTATATAGCTCTAGAGGTACCTACAGATTGCTAGATATCTTGCTGTTGGTCTTGAAATTTTGCTAGATGTCTTAAGTTCACATACATATGGATGAATGCTTTGACTTGAGCAACTGGTGACCAAATTCCCCCTCGATTTTATCATGATCCAGCTGGAAAGCAGAAAAAGACATGAATACATTAGCCCTGAGAAACACCAGACTCTACACTGGTAACACTGAGTCTAGCATAGAGAGCACAAACCCCATTTTTGTTACCAAGAACTAACAGCAAGGGAAACATTGCTGAAGGGGAAAAGGAGAGGGTTAAAACATGGCTCTGCTTATATATAACGACCTAGTGGTTTGAGCAACTGCCTAGGAAGGCAGAAACTGAGGGTCAGTTCCCTTAATAGACTGGGAATATAAAAACATCTTTCATCTTCCACTTGCCAAGTATGTGCTGCACTCAATCCAGACAATGTTTCAGAGGCATCTTCCTCTCATCTGACTGACACTGGCCACCATGGAGTGCATTAGTCATGGAGTTAGAAGAGGAACAAGCCAGGAGGGGCTTAGAACTTAGACTTAGAACTGTAGTATGGTGGCTAGGATATTCAGATTGGCCAGAAGATGTCTTAGTTCTAGCTTGCACTCTGAACACTGTTTCTGTAGGAAGGAATTGATTAAAATATAAATTGTACTTAATTTCAAATTAGTTCCATATACCAAATATAGGTCTAGATTTTGAGAGCAAAGTACTTCTCACAAGTCCACAAGCTAAGGTGAAGCAAAGCAAATCAAAAGTTTCTTAAAATCTCTTCTGTGTCATAGCTCTTAAGAAGGTGGTGAAATTGCTTTATGCAATTATGTAAGCTCATCATTTCTTGTTTTTCTTGGACTAGGCACCACGGTGGCACCTAACTCAGTCCAGCAAGCCTGAAGCCTGTCTTTGTCAATGTCTTAAAATCTAAGTTGAGTGTCTAATGTGGACATTTTTGACTTTTCTATGACATTTAGTTAATCCGTTTTCTGAAGGTGTCCCACTCATTCTCTCCAGTCAGCTAAGGCTAATAATTAGATAGTTCTGGTGGCTGATTTAATATGTTTGCATGATAGTTTTAAAACAGGATGTTATTTTGTAAACTGACTATTATCTACAATTACAGAAGAATATTTAAAGGTTATTTTAAAGGTCATAAATGTTTGCTTTTAAAATATTGTGGATAAGAAGCATAGAAGGGACTAGTTTACAGCTTTTACTGATTTCCTTCATAATGTTATTGAAAGGATAAAAATTTTCATAGCTATTTAAATGGCTATTTTTGGCTGGTAAAACACAGATTTCTTTTTAGGAAGTTCTTTCTTACAGAAAGTGTTTTCAAATATGCATTTCAAAAGCAGCACATGTAAAGCATCATTATAGTACTTCATATTAACATTCCTGCATCCTAAATGTTTATCTCTGTCAGATCACATGAAGGGAAGGCTTTGTACTTGGAATCATCGTTTCTCTGAATCTCCTTGACATTCTAGAGACATCAGCCTCCCCTGGAGTACATCTCTGATAGTCCATCTAATTCCTTTGTTTCACAAGGGAACTGAGCTGAGCATGGCTTTGTGATTTTTTTTTTTGTTCTTGAAGTACTATAAAGAAATACATAATGATCGCATGCAGTGTTCTACACCAAATGTTGGTGGCTACTCAGATCAAAGCAAGGAATTGCTTTCTTATCCACTGCTTTAGAAAAAAACTTATTTAAATGGTTTGAGGGAAAAGGGCATTTTCATAGCTTCTTGCTACACATGCATGCCTTGTTGTATTTGACCAAGCTTAACGTTGTTTTTAGTTTTCATAGGTGAAAGAGAAAAATAAATATTTCCACATATGCTTATGCTTCTAAAATAATATTTATATTATTTAATTAAATTTGTCATTCCAGTCTCATTATCAGCCTCATTTCACTATGAAAATGCTAACATACTGATTTCCTTTTTTTTCTGCATTGTTTCACATCACTCTATCTTGCAGTGTGTAGCCAATTAGCCTTTGTTTTCATAGAGATAAGCTACTTCATTGCCACTGTAGAACTTCAGTGTCATGCAAAAATGGTGCAGAAATTACCAAGCACGATGCAAATTTAAGTCAGGATAAAATATATGGCTAGATATATTATGCTAAAATCTCATTCCAGCTATCTTAGAATGGCTCATACTTTCATCAAAAAGCTTTCAGTACTTCAAAGAAGGTGGTGCCAGGCACTTGCCAGGAAGCCAAGAAAACCCTCTCCCATATAGATGTTGTTAAAGGAGTGCTTTGGGTGAATCCATATGAAAAGCATCATCTTTAGATGTTGGATCTTTGTTTCCATCAATTCACTCTCTTGGAAATTATTGTGGTAGAAGGCTACATTTCTAGTATTTGATTTTCATCTTCTCTACCTCAAAATGTTTATCTACCGTGTATAGCCTAGTAAGGTGCACCTAAAAGTACAGACTTAGCTAGAGAACAAAGCAGCTGTTCACAGTAGGTCACAAGAAGACAAAACCAAACTGATTTATGTCTCTTTCCCCAGTTACAGGAAACTGGCTATTATTTGTTATTCATGCCTGTATCCTTTCCATAAGGAGATACAATATGAAATGTACACTTCTAAAAAATTCTTTCCCCAAGAGGCACAGAAGGGCTCAAAATGCTGTCCAAATTAAGCTGCTAAGCATGGGGGTATGAAGCATAATTTGAAAAAAAAACAATGACGAAACCTTTCTTTCCCAGTGCCTTAGCAATGATCTCATGTGACTAGTTCCAATAAGTCTTTAGGACATGACTGGCTGAGTAAGGAGGAAAAGATGGAGAGCTACTACTGCCATAAGCACACTTTTATGGTTAATTCACAGTATTTTTTGCCAGATGTCTACAAGATTTTCATCTCAAAGTGAAAAATATTAATGGTCACTTCCCACTTTTAGTCCTTGTTTTGGACAGCTGTACAGCAGGAAAATGTGGCTAATAAAAACTGTAAAAAGTTGCTTAGGTGTTGATTGAGAGATTTTGGTGGCTGATGAAGAAAGTATTGGAGAAAAAAAATGTAGAAAGAAGTCTTTCTCTTTAGCTTTTGAGAATGATGTGGAATTATGACTTAGAAATTCTCCTCTTTCCAGACTATGAAATCCCTCTTTTTTGCCCCCACCATGTAGATGATGTTCTGCATTTTATACATTAGATCTTATAAATACAAGGTGTGTAGAGTCTTTTTTGCGTTTAGTCAGCAGGACCTGATTACACCTCCAGAGTTAACTCAACAGCAAATACGTAGTTCTGAAAACCTAAATAGTTACTGGCTTGAGAGGTGCAATAATGCAAGTACATGACATCATACAGAATTTTGGTATTGCCTCCTTTCTTTGAGAGGTGCCTATTAGGAAACATTTTTAAAAAGAAGAAAAAAATCTACATTTCCAAAGAAGTTTAAATAACTGTTTAAGCAACAAACCAAGCCGAGTAGCCCAATTATACCTTAGAGACAAACTTTTCAATTAGATTGTAAGTTCAATAGGATGTGTGCTCACATTTAGTGTCATATCTGTCTAACTTTGCCAGCCACTTTTAGTTGCTTGCAAAATCGCAGTATTTGTATAAACATAATTGGTTATGCAGTCAATTGTTGAATGATTTAGCTGGAGGTAGAGTTGCAGCCTTAGATTGTCATCTGTATTAGAAAATGTGATACTTTTAGGAAGTTTGTCGTAAAGAGTTAAATCCTCAGTTTTGCAGGCTTGACTCTTGACTCATTTGAGCAGTTCTTACACGCTTGGGCTGAGCTCAAATAGCATGTATACTGCTCTAAGTCCATTACCTCAGCGGAGTTTCTCCTGGTTTAAGGCTGTATAAGAGAGATGGCTCTGCATTTGCAGCCAAAGCATCCCACTCAGGGAGCAATCCCTTGCCTCCAAACCAAATGGTGTAAGGTGGCTCCTCACTGTCTTTTCTTGAGCAGAGTGAATAACATATTGAGCATGTGGTCTACAATATCCTCTGGGCTTGTTATGGTGTTCCCATGGGTTCAGATGCCATTTTTGGGGTATGCGTCTCTTTCAATACAAATGCACTAAACAATATGAACAATATGAGGAGTGTCACAGCCTCCAGACCAGTGTTTTTGCAGCATGAAGTTGCAGGTAGGTGTTTGAGAAGGTGAACCCTGTCCAGTATGAAGGTGGATGCTACCCATACTCAGTTCAGTCTTCTTAAAGGGATGATGTCAGGGTTAAACCATCTCAGGAAACATGTGCAGCTTGATCCTGGAGGAACTCTCTGGATCACTCTGAAAGAAAGCTTGAGAATAAGTGTAGGCAGTGAGACAGTAAGAGGATGAAACATAAAGGTGAAACAGAGGCAAAGTATTTGTCAGTGGAGGCTGATCCTATAAGACTTACCAATGGCAAGAGGAAGGTCTTGTCATGTAAATAGGAGTTCTCTTACATAAGGTCCAGCCTCATCAGTAGAGGTTTGTACAGCTGGTTATTAAGAGGATTGCAAAGAAATAGATAGTGGAAACTTGCAAAATACAGAGTCACAAGATGCGCTCATTTTCTTTTGACATCAAAAACGTCTGCCAAACAAATATTTTTGTAATGCATAATTGTTAGCAATTCAAAAGGAAAATTCCAAAAAGATATCGCCAATGTTTCTAGTTGAACTGTTTTTTTCCCCAGGCAAGTAATCAGATTTTGGTAATGGTTTTAAATTGTGTGCTTACATGTTACAAATGCTTTTAAAGATTTTAAATCTGTACCTGGTTTATATTGAGATTGTGTCTTTCTGTAATTTAATACTGGTACAGTAATGAGGAAAATAGTAACCACAATAATCAAAACAAGATCATGGAATAAAAGTGATTAAAGTGAAAATGCAACCTAGCTATATAAAATAGTGCTAATAGTAATAGCTGAAGCAAGGATATTTAAGATCTAAGGATCTTGCATTCTTTTTTTATGATCTAATAGAAGCTACTATTACAGCACTATTGTTTTGCTATAAGGCCTCTGACTAAATGGAAAAATGTTCTTTCCAAAGAACTTTCCTCAGAGACTTAATAAGCTGTTTTAGCGGAAAAGACATCTGATAAAAGTTACAGAATTCTTGCGATAAGTAAAAGTTACCTCTTCTAAAAAACCTCTCTCCTCCCTTCCTTCTCACTCTTTTCTTTCCTGAGTAACTGTAAATCCATTATGGTCCCGTTCATGTACTGCGTGGCAAGCAACTGGGAACTGTTATAAGTTAAAGAACCAGCATTTGGCACTTATGCATGTAACTGAAATACTGTTTCTTCCTGAATAATTCGGGTGTGCTTTTCATCAGCAAGATTCTGTGTCTGTAGTGTGAAATTCCATTAGCTGATACTGGAATCGCCTTAATGCAATAGCAGCAATATGAAAAGGCTCATGTCTAATTCATTGCAGTACCCCCAAACCTCCCCCAGCCCCGATGTATGAAGGTATGATCCTCCTGTAAAAGAATGCTGCATAGGCCTTCCTCCAGAAAACAGCTTTCTGGGATGAAATATGGGACAAGTTCATTTTTTGTAGACTTCAGGTACCCCTGACCTCTTGATCTTTTGTATGTCTCTATTTTTTTGGCTTGACAGACCACATGCCAACGTGCAGCCCAGAATTCCTCACCCGTGTGATTTATTGTTTACAGCTGTTCCAGTATTTCAGACATGGCAGCTGCTTTTCAGATGTCCTCAAATTAGAATGAAAGTCTTAGATAGAGGTCTTAATGCAAACCTGCGTGCTTGCAGAAAGAAAGGGGAAAAGCTGATGAAAAAATCATCTGAATTCTGCTCTAAAAGCTCTCAATTGATCCTAGCCTTGAGGGCAAAGGAAAATGTTTGGTTTATTTCGTAAGCTCATTAGGTGTGGGAGAGCCTATTTGGCATTTGCTATTGACCGGGCCTGAGCGAAAAGTGATCACTGGCAGGATGCTCAATAAGAGATCAATAACAAGCGTGTGATTGGATTAGCTACTTGATCAATGCTTTGTGCTAATATATTAACAAGCAAATTACCAGGCAGCCCATAAGAGCAAAGTGCTGACTATAATTGTATTACAAACTATCGTGATCTAATGACCCTTGAAGTGCAAAAGGTTATTTATACAGTCAAAAAGCCTAAAAGTACTTTGAGTGATGCTGCATTATTTCAGAAAGAAAATCTTTCCCTCAATTAGATAGCGTTCAATCATGTGATTAAAATAGATGCATGTATTTCGCATTCTTCCAAAATTTTCAGGCCAATTTTAGCTGTGCTGGTGGGATTGAAAGGGGAGAATGAGTGAGCATTTCAGTGGGCGATTAAAGGTGGCAACACTTCCAGGAGGGCTTGCAGAAAGCCCACAAAATCACTGGAGAGGAGAGTGGGGAAGGAGGTGGCTCCTGGGAGGACAGGAGAGTGTTGTGAAGCAGCACCAGGGATTGAGTGGGAAGACTGCTGTGCAGCTGAAGGAATTGCTTCAAGGCATCTAAGCCTGCAGACGGGGCTGTGCAAATACTTAAATTCAAACCTGAAAATTCTGTATGAAATTCAGAAGTAAGGCATAAAGTATTGTAAAAACAGAAATCTCACCCTTTCTACAGAGTCTGTATTGATTTGTCTACCACCAGACCAGAACAAGGTATCTGTTGCTTGGAATTATGTTGCCTGGGTTTTCAGCACACAAACCATATCTCTTGGGTTTCTGTAAAGAGCAGAAAAGCATTTTTAAAAGTAAGATCAATCTGGGTTTTGAGACAAGGGGACAAGCTTGTCTTCTAAATTTGGTTTTCACGATTAATGGAAAATTGGGAAAAATTATTGAACTGCCCTCCTGCTCTCCCAATTCTGTTCACTTTCTAGTTAGTTCTCAGCTTTCCATTTTATAGTGTGAAAACCAAACTGGTTTCATTTCGGTTCTTTATCGTCATTATCTCTGATATACAGCAGGAACAAGGCAGGTAAGCACAAAAGTGTTCAGAAAAAACAAGCAGTTGTGAAGTCCCACGCTTCATATTCAACCGGATTGACATTTTAGCTGCGATTTCAGATTTCCAAAGCTTTGCCATTGCCCTCCCCCTTCCCTTTTGCCCTTCCTCCCTTCCAAGGGGAGGCTGAAATGATGGCAGTGAGCTGTTACTTGGGGGCAGGCGGGGGGGCTCTGCCATGGCGCGGGGGCCAAGGGGCACACCGGCTGTGGCCACCAGCGAGGGGCAAGGAGCCCTGGCCCGGGCTCCCTGTGGCGACCAAGGTCCCTGCTCGGGCTGACAGCGGCCGGCCACAGCTGACAAAACAAGCTGCCAGGCTGCTACCCCCGGGGTCCCGCTCGGGGGAAGAGGAAGCGCTGTCAATCAGCGCACACACGCGTAGAGCAGGAAACATGATCACCGATGGAGCCTCTCCGGGGTTTGACGGGTGCTTGTCAGTGGTTTCTGACTTCTCAGGCGAGGCAGGGTGTTTTGCCAGGTGAGGACCTTACCTGCAGCATCAGCGTGGGCTGGTCCTCCCTGTACCCCCGCAGATAAAAGGAGCATGTTTGCCCATTTCCCTTCACTCTGCTACTTTTTTATTTATTTTTTTAATTTTACAGAAGGATCTTCCCACAGATGTCAGATGATGAAACAGGGCTCTCTGATGATGATGGTTTCGAACCATGTGCGATTGATTTGACCTCTTTCTTTTCTTTCCCGTTTTAGAATTCCAAAGTGACCGTCTGAAAGTGAATGTTTTCACAGCAACCAACACCTTTATAAATGACTTCAAAGTAATCCGTTTCCTTTCCAAAGCCACATGTTAGGACTTGAAAAAATATCTGCAGTCATTGTTTTAAAACAGGTTTTGAGGAATTAAATATTGTATACATATATATATTCTTATTTCAGCTATAGATGTTATTTACCTTAAAAACATATAGGCCCCAGACAATACAATAAAACTAATTGCCTGTGTGACAGAACAGCTCAGTCAATGGGTCTTCAAGTCATCAGGTCACTCAGCATAATTTCAGCACATACGTTATTGTTTATGCCTCCATGAGGAAGTTGTTCAAGGAACATTTTGCCATCCACCCCCCTAAGTAAGCACATCCAAAATCTTGAGTGCCAATTTTAGACTTCAGTTTGAAGTTGAGGGTAGCAAAGAAGTTAAAGAAAAGGCATAATTTCAAAACAGCATTGAGCCACTGAACCTGTCATCATTTTTACTTTAATTGGCTGTCACTCCATAGGTCCAAAAGATAAACACCCTCCTCTCACCTGCAGTGTGAGGGAAAGGGGGTGGTCATATGTAGCTTGTAGTTTAGCTGGTCCCTATCTGTTCTAAACTTAGGGTCTAAAACTCCTTGGGAGATTTTTTGTTAAGAAACAGCCATATGCCATTTAAATTACTGGGGTTTGGTGCATTTTCTCACAGTCATTCTGATAATTACACTTGATAAAATCAATTAATTTTCAGATTTTGAGTTTTCCACACGGGTTATGTCAGGTTATTATAGACTAAGAAGTCTGATAATTGGGAATGCTGTTCCCTATATGCAGCTTGAACACATTGTAGCAGCTTAAAATAAATATTAACTTTTTTCCCTCTAGGAAATCCTTTCTCTCGGTCTTCACAGCCAACAGATTCCCTTCCAGTAATAACAGTGATAAAAGAAATTGTAGCTCCTAACTAAGATAAGATTTGCTAAGATTGGATTGAGATCATTTTTAATGACAATTTATAAATCATTGCCAATTGCAGTCCAATACTGTTATGTCACAACCTGCAATATAAAACAAACCCACAAAATGGAGTTAATGATTATGTCTTCAGTGGAGAATAAGGCTTCTTTACTAAACAGTAAAATACCATTTAATTCTTAAGCTTCCATAACTCATCCACAGGTTTATCAAATGCTTAAAATGAGCAGTTAGAGAAAATCCTACATCAAGTGAAGCTGTAACATAATACTGCTCTCCATTGCACACAATATGTGGTTACTTGTACTTCTAGGAATAGCTGCTAGAGGTGTCTCTTTCTAGAAGAACCAGTTGCATGGGATGAACCCCACCATTTTCAGAGAGGGCCACCTGATGAAATCTTCAGTGAAAAAGTACGGCCCCTACGCTGTGCCTTGGGATGGCTGGTTGGTGAGTCTGAGCTGGGAGACAGAGGAGTGGGCAGCTGAATGTGAGAAAGAAAGTGAGAGAAAAAAAAAAAAAAAAAAAATCTGATAGTTTCTTAACTATAGGCCAGGCTGGAAAGTACTGTATAGCAGGCTGGGAAGATTAATAATATACTGCTAGGCCATTTCAGTGGCACCACTAAATGGATAAGTTAAAAGAGAAATTGAATTGGAACCTTCTGACTGGTTTATACATTTACTTACACAGTGGCAGCCTTTGAAGCACAATTTATTATGCTTCAGACAACCAATTAGATAAAACAGCAGAGTTTCAAGCGAATGCTTTTTTCAAAGCCATCACCCCACTCTAGCATCATGGCTTTGGTCTGTATCTAGAGTGATAATAACTGTGTGTCTTGGGATGGGCATATCTTCTTTTTTCTAAGAGCAGGAACAGCCACTGTAACCCGGGAAAACTGTGGAAGAAGTTCTGTCCTCTTCTGATGGGAAAGGGAAAAATTCATACCTTGTTTATCTCAACACCTTAGATGGTAACATTCAGAGCCTCCTTCCTTTCTCCACCTGACGCCATGTCATTCCTCACTGCAATGGTATTATTTTCTGGGCTGCAGAAGAAAGTGATCTTGAGACTAAAATCCTACTGAGCTGCAAGAGATAGCTTTCTTCTTGTAGAGCTTCTCTCTGGGATTGCTTCAAAACCCAGACAGGCATCCCTGCGTTGGTTATAGCTGGCTTGAATTTCAACCCTTCCTTAAAAAATGCAGGGAGTGAGAAGATGAAATTTCTTTTGAAATGAAAACTGAGATTGAGACATAACCATACGAAGCCAGGAATTTATACCGCAGGCTAGGCATAAAGTACCTATGCTTTAATGAGGTCTATCCTTAAGCCTGGTTTATGACCATTTCATCCTGGTTCTTTGATGAGACCATTTCAGGGTTTCATTCACATTAATTCTTGATTTATACTTAGAGAAGTTAACAGTTGGCACTGAGAATCAGTAGTGCTGTAACTGAACAAGGATGGGTAGTTGCCTTGAATCCTGATTTAGGATCCTGCCGACTATGCCAATTTGTCATGAATGGGTGATTTAGACCACTTAAAGAACCACTGTCAAAGGTATCAGCAAAAGTGGTTTTATTGAAATATGATGTTGTAAACTTAACAAAGCTTGATGGCAAGGTGCATTCTATTACTCCCTGCACAAAGGATGTAACAATGATTCAAAATTACCAAGACAGAATCAAAGTTACCAAGACAAAATCAAAATTACTAAGATACAAATCAAAGTTGCCATAATACAAAGTTGTGAGCAATGTCTGTCGGTCTCTTACCAAAAATCTGCAGCTGGTGAAAGGTCTCCCTGCCTCCAGGAGCAACCTTGAGAGGTGTCCCAGCTCAAGGGCAGATCACTGCCACGCAGCCCACTGCTTAGCAGGGAGAGCTCAAAGAAGGTCATATTTATGGAATAAAGTGGTTGGCATGTAGTCAAGTTACATGTGATGGAAAAAGTATGCGTGAGACTGCTTTACCGCAGAGGACTGTCAGAGAAAAGGAAACCCCTCAACAAGAGAAGGGGATCAAGTTAACCAGGCTAAGGGTTTTGCACAGGCAGTGCATCTCTGAGACCCAGCGTTACGGTAGGGTAAGTGACCCACATCCTCTTTGGCTGACTCTCCAGGTGGTTTGGAAATTGATGAGGAGTAAGGGGGTGCTGCAGGGTGAATCCAAAGAGTACCCAGGTAGCCATCCAGTAACCAGTTTGGAATCAGGGTTCTCTGCATCCTCTTTTTTTTTGTTTATTTTTGTTTGTTTGTTTGTTTTGTTTTGTTTTGTGTTTTGTTTTGTTTTGTTTTGTTTTCAGAAAACCCAAATGGTTTTTGGCAACAAACCCAAACACCTTCCTTGTATTTTAATCCCTTTGTGAATCCCTTGAGTTGTTAGGACAGTCTTTTATTATATTGCCTTTTCTGTAGCTCTGGTTAGAGCTCTTTCCCAAGGATTTCTAACCTGCCAGTGATCCAGCTCACAGGCATAAAGCACCCCACAGCCCAGATCAGTGCTCTGGGTGCTACTGTTGTTGAGGTATGTTCTCTCTCAGTTAATTCTAATTTAAAAGATTATTTCATTAGTGCAGGATCTAGAACTCTGTTCTGCTCAGTCCCAGCTCACAGCAAAGGTCGTTCTAATATTTTTTCAGTGTCTCCAAGTGAAATGGATTCCAACCTTTTCCTGTACGCTACTAGTTCTATTTGGATCGGGACCTCTGAGTTGTCAAGTAATGATGATAATGATTGTATTGTTGGTGTATTGTCCAAATAATGAGTTGTAACTATACAATATTTAAAAACACTTCTATAAAAAACATTTTGCATGTGCTGTGGGTAGGAAAAAGGGAAAAATAAAGAGCTGTTAACATTCTTTTCCTTTACTGCCTGGAACATTATGGGTGCAGCTTTCAAATATACTTGTAAAACTGACTCTACACATATCCAAAGGTAGAGAAACACATATTCTGTGTGGGACAATGATGACCTGGAATTTTTGTCTGTCTTTCTTTTCCCCCTTGCTCATCACAAAGCAATTCAATGCAAGGTATCTGTGCTGTATACATAGTTTAAGGGGTGCACATCTGCGAAAGTACTACAGCATGGGTATTTCTGAGAGTCAGTGGCATTTCTAACTCTTATTAGTACTTCATTAAAAAATAAATTTAATGGAATTAGTAAACATCAAAGTGTGCAGAATATCCTTGCACATATATCAACACACCAAACAACTTTCCAGTGTTGTTAACTGCAGAAAAATCACTGCCAAGCTTTACCAACTCTATACACTTCAAAACGGCTCACTTAAAATCCCCCATTCCTTTGATCAAATACCTGGAAAATATGCCTTAATGCATTGACAGTCTGGAATAATCATGCTTTGGTCATTCTAATGCATAGTTAACGTTCAAAATCACATACAGATTTTTGAGATAAAACAACTTTCCTCTGTTTTTTCTGTTGGCATTGCATTGGGCTAAGGCAAAAGCCCAGTTCCTTTGCAAGTTTGTGGGAAATGTTTTCACACTTAACATTCAGAAATAATTTTGCTGGTGATATGGTTACCTTGCATTGTGGTCAGCATTGCATCAAGGTTTTCTTGATTAACCTAGATGCACGACTGTATATATAAGCTTTTTGTTCAGACATCTATTTCTTATTCTCTATGTAGTGTGGGGTATCTTACAAAAACTAGCTATGAATGTGAAGGAAATATCCATTTAAAGATGGGAAGTGAAGTCCTACAGTCCTTGCACACCCCAAACTGTCTTTACCTCATAGGAATATTCCAATGTGAGCTATTATTTTCCACTGTCGTTAGTTAATGTAATCTCACTGCACATCTATAACGTCAGCAATTATTATTATTAGCTCAATTTCTTATGCAGGAAAACAGACATTGAACATCTGTGCAATTTGTTCAAAGACTTACCTCAGCTAAATGGGAAAGCAATGAAGAACATACAGATTCATCCTTAACCACATGACAATCCTGCCAGACCGAAAAAGACATATTGAATTCTACTTAATCACTTCTTGGAGCATGATAAAACACTCACCAATAAACTTTGATGAAATAGACACTTTCAAAGTATTAATGATTGGCCACTACCATTACTTTATAAGTAATTAATTTTGTTATAAAAACAGAATTGCCCCTCCCATCTGCTCTATGGATTTCTGGATATATCATGCCTGCATTTCTGTCCTAAGGCATTTGTGTGTGAATGTCACTTTTAAAGAATTTGATATTCTGAAGAATAAACAACTATCTTTCCTATCTTTCAGCATTCCATTCACATTTGCTTTTTTAAAAAAAAAAGATTAAATACTAATAAGTATTGGCTTAATACTTATGGTAAATTGTTGAAATATTCTGTTATTCCCAATAGATGAATTGATTAAGTAATTTATTCTGAGCATATTAGTCATCCTGCAAACTTTCCAGTGGTCCTTGGTGGAGCCTGCATTTGTATGAATGCAAGTTTTATGTGCAAATCATTTTTATGGGTCTTTCAGCACCCTGTCATTTTTGTGCAAAATCAAGAGAATGTGCACACATCAAACCTCATTTAAATGTGAAAATAGCTTTCATACCAATGAAAAGAAGCCATTTTGGAAAACACAGGGTTTTCTTTCACTTCTCAAGTCAAAGCTTCTGAGAACACCTACACAGGACCATGAAATGCCTTCAAAAGCACCTGTGGCACCTCAGAGATCCTCTGCTTCCCTCCTTCAGTGGCCAATTGCATGCAAGGGACAAAATATGAGACATTTCTTGAACAGAACAATGAAAAATTTAGTGATGCATTACTGCTTCACCCTTCTTCTTCCAGAATGGTAGGGCACGAGAAAGAAATAATGTACAGTTTTTAATGTAAGTAATGTCTGTCTCATTCAATTAAATCCTGTGGCCCTACATTGGACCTATACCACTATAAAACTGAAATTATCATCTGGAGAAAGACTGGTTGATATATATATACACATATATATACAGAGGGCAGAGCTAGAAGCATGAAAATGTCACCTCTATTTCTGAATCTGTCTGCATTTCTCTTTAACAGCCATACAGTTATTTCTGTGGAGCTTTTATAGAATTTTATGCAGACATGCATACAAATAGATAACTTTCACTGTTACTTTCAGTGCCCATTGCCAAAGACTACAAATAAAGAACAACTAAGCAGTCTGAGGGCACTGCATTAAGTTCTGTTTTGCTTTGTAGATGTTTCTGAATCTTACAAGAATTTGCAAAAAATCCAAATAACATCTTTGGAATGAATTTGCAGAGCAATTTTTAAATAGTATGCATTGACATCCTTCAAAGCTGGGAAAAAATATGGCTGGTATGACCCTCCAAATTGGCTGGTATATTCTATGTCCCATTTAATTTATCTAACACCTTTAAAAATGACAGAATCTGTGGCAAAAATTAGGGATGTGACATAAGTAGTAAAGTTGCTCCATTAAGAGCAGTAAACTTGATGTTAACTTTTGCACATATAATTGTTTTTAAGCAATTAATGAATAACATTTAAGGAAATTTGAAAGAAGGAGAAGATTATAATTTCATTTCATGGCCTGGTAGTAAGAGGATTAACCAGTTTTGATACAGTTGACAGTACATAGTACTAAATTCAGATCTTGTCCAATATTCATTTTTAAATGTTAAAAGAAAATAGAGTTCAACTCATGGAAACACCGTTCAACCCTTTAAATTGAGTTCATCAGTCACTGGCCTTTTATATTTTTATTTACTTATTTGGTTGTTTTAAAAAAATTCTCCATTGCTTTAACCACATTAAAATCCTTCTTCAGAATAAGATCAACATCCGAGGCTAAATTTAAACCTCAGGAAAGGTAAAAGAATCTTTAATTTATGAAACTGAACAAGTAGACTTATCTAAACATCTCTAGGGCTTTAATGGGGGATATCTATAATTCTCTGAATTGTATTCCTTTCACAGTGATATTTTGTAATTCCATTCTATTACCCTTGCTTAACATTAATGAGATAAAAAGATCACATTATGGCGATTGATGTTCTTCAAATTAAATGCACGTTTCCATGTACAAAGCTGCCTGCTAATTTAAAAAACATAGCATGTAACATAGAATCATGACCATGGTCATCACTCAGCTGGGATCAGATAGCATTTTTTATCTATTCATTGGATTTAACAAGGCATGAGATGGAAGCAGAATACAAAGTGTGGGTAGATTATCCCATATCCCCCCTTTTGGCCACTTCTTGGCAATCTCAGCAAGGAAACTGAGGCTTCATGTTGCCATGGAAATAAACCTCAAGGTCAAAGGGGCATATGGAAGGTCAGGCAATGACAAAGGAACATCTGAGAGGCCATCTGGATGAGTGACCTGACATAATTAGTCATTAATCCCACTCTTGGGAACAATAGAGTTAGACGAGAATGTGTTTGGACTTTGATCGTGGTCAGGGTGATCTCATGGGGAAAAGGGAAGAAAGCTCCACTTGGTAACTAAGCAGATTACCCTGGCATGCTGTTAACTAAAGAAGAGTAGTCAGAAGAGGCCAGTGGGATATGCATTTTACATATGCTGTGTTTTCCCTTTAGTTACTACAGGCCTCTCTAGAGCCATGTGGCTCTAGGATTAGCTTCTGGGTAGTGATTTTTTTTTTTTTTTTTTACAGTTTTCAATGAAAAGAGAGCAAGTGTCCCAAAATACTTCGCTTAAAATTCCCAGGCAACAGATGGGAAGAGAGCTGAAGAGCCAAAGGCATCAGCCAGCTTGGTTTACAGGTGTCAATATTTACTAAGCAGGGTTGGCCAGGGTGCCTTTTGGGAAAAAAGGGAGAGAATGGCTAATCAGTAAAACAATAGCAATCATCCCTGTTGCCTGTTTTATACTGAATGGTTAGAATTATAAGATGACCCAGTGTGTGGCAAAAGCTCCCTATCAGCATCTGTCTTTCTATTCCCACTCCTTTCCCTCACATGTCATGTTTTCATTATTGAGACCAGTGCCTTGATGAGAAGATACCCCTCACGTGTATCTGAGATTCTTCTACTTGAAGAGTTGGTGATGTTTGGTGATTGATGGTCTACAGTGTTATGGGGTGTGAATGTGGTAACGGACTACATTATATACACGCAACCCAGGACAAGCAGAAGTTCATTTTTCCTTTGGATAAAGAAATATGCTTTTAACTGTGCCATCAAATAAACTAATAGATGAAATAGACAAAGGAGACTGTAGAGTAGGAACGGAGGGAGATTTCAGAGACAGGTTTGTTTGGTTGTTTTTTTTTTTTTAAATAAAGTGAAATGCAGCATGTCGTGCTCATTTTTAGCAAGAATATATTTGTTAAATATTTTCCTCTCAAAATAAAATATATTTATTCCATCATATTGTACAATCTCTGCTTAAATGTATCATCTTTGCCTGTGACAAAGGCATTTTCCTAGGCTACAAGCAAAAGCTAAGCCACTGATACTTCTCTATAAATACAAGTAAGCATCCAGGAACCTTCATAGAGAAGGTCAGATACAACAAGGACAGCAAATGCAATCCTTTGCTGTCCCTGTGTAATGAAAGTAACTTTTGCAAATAATTTCTGCCACCAACAGCTTCCACATTTTAAATTAAGTCTTTAATAATTGACCAAACCCAGGAGAAATGTGTGCTGCTTCTCTATAATTAGTGTTCAATTCAATAGTGCATAGAGGAAATCCAGTCTTCTCTTTTTTATATCTTGTGATTTTGACACCAAAGGCCACTATTTTTTCCCAAGATCATATAATTTATCTGTTCAATTAACAAACAGTAGTTGTAACCCAGGAAAACATAATATTTGTCAGCAAAAATCAGCAAAATCCTTGGAAATGATAGGTGTGTCACTCTCTTCTCTTCCTTCCCTTTAAAATTACCAAGTGAAAGACTGACAAAGCTGTATTGGTTTATACTTTCAGAGAGCTATATGGTAGTTTTATCATGAACACCTACATTCTTTACCCAACTAAAAATTAATTTTAGCTTTGTATTTCAGTTTTTGTAATAACTTCTTATGGACTATAAGAAATTGCCAATGGCAGTCCAGAAATGAAGCTATATTATCATTGTGGAAAAGTTGTTACTCCTTGAAGCACAAGCAGTATCATAGCTGTCATTAATGGATTGGACCTTAATGAATAGACTTTGTATGAATAAACACAAAACAAATCTTGTCAGCTTCATAAGCATGTAGAGGCAATTTTGGCAATTATTCTGGAAGGAATAATCCAGCCCACATGATCAGTGGTGTTCACACAATGGCAAAACTCAAAACTATACAGGATGCGGAAGACATTAATTTGGAACAACATATGAGCAACAAATAGCCTCTTTATTTTTTGTGAAATCATCTTGTTTTCATTTGACAGAATCATGCTATGCCCATTTTATTAGGGAAAAAGATTTCCACATTGTCCCATTTTCTTTTTTCTTTAATTTTTTTCAGAATAAGAGTGAAGAAGAGGGGATTTTGTAACACGTTGGCCATTGTGCATGACTTCAGTGCAAGAATATATTCTTCCTTCCTTCAACAAATGCAAGCATTTTACTTCAGTAACAGTATTTTTTAGCCTTCACAGATAAGTGCTAGTGTAGAACCAGTTGAGAGAAGTCATTGTATTGAGAGAGATGATCTTGCGAATCTATAGATTCTTTTATTTCCTTCATAGTTAGAATACAATGTGTTCATAGGACTTTATCCAGACTTCATGTACCATACTGTCCACGAGTAAGTCAGAACAGAATGGCTGAATGGGGATATAAACAGGCCATTGTTAAATAGCTTTGTTGGATTGCCTAAGGTTTGACTTGGAGTTGTTAGGATATTTTATTTCAGAATGACTCATCCCAGTGCCAGTGGTAACAAGCTGCATTTGGTTTCATTTATCAGTACTATTAAATAAAATACATCTTCCTTGTCCCCACTGCTGCCTAATACCTAGACAATACTCCAAGGACAAACCCTTTCCCCTGCGGAGTTTGATTTAACAACTCTATATCATGCAGGGATGTGTTGTTTTCCTAGTTTTCAGTTTGTTTATTTCTTGGTTGTGTATAGTTTTGAAGATAAGACCTTCATCTCCTTCTTTAATTAACATTTGGGGAGATTTGAAAGTGTTTAATTCCTGATCTTTTTGCCATCTACCACAGGCAGGATCACGTTGTCTCTCTGTTGCATCAGTGAGAAATTTCTGCCCTTGATGCAACGAGTAAGAATAACACTACAGTCTATTCCCAGCTTTGCACAGGTTTCCTATGTTTCTCTTCAGAATTACTAAAGCTTTACAGGCAAGAAATCTAGGTCCTAATCTACCAATTCACTGCATGTCCCAACATCTGACTGATGACTGCTAGGCTAGGTGAGGCGGCATTTTAAGTTATACCCCAAGCCTGGGTTTTTGGTGTCCTTGGTACAGTTGTGCTCAAGCATTCCTCTCAGGGAGTGGGGTGGACAGAAACTAACTACTGAAAGCAACAAAGCATTTTTTCTTCAGCTTTCCCTCAACTACTTCTGTCCGAGGGCTCCTCCTTTGCTCCAGTGCTCCCCTTTCCCCCCATGCCAATGAAACTGATGGGGAAACTGAAAAGAAACCACCTTTCTCTCAGCTTTTAGCCTCCACTTTCCAGCCTGGCTTCTGTGTGACCGGATGTTCTGGTTCACCAAAGAAAGTCCAGGCCATCAAGCGATGCTGGCTGGTATCTTGCTTGGGATCACAACCTGGAGCTGAGGATTGCACTTCAGTTTGGGCACTGAATTAACCGATAGGGGAGGCGTGTGTGATTTCATACAGCAAAGCTGCAGGACTGCACGAGTTCATTTCCACCCACCTCTCACAATATTCCGTAATCCCTGAGCTGCTCTATTTATTCTCTCAATACCTGATTGAAAAATGGCTTAGAAATACTGAGAAAATTCTGGTGATAATTGAAATATCGACTGAGTAATGTTATTGATATTCTACCTTGGAAGATTCATAGCGCTCTGAGGTTAGTTCCAATCCTGTTATTTGTTTTCACAAAATGGAAGCCAGAGGTTATGAGCTGATTTTTTATGACCTAGAAACATTCCCAATATAGACAAAGAGGTTTCAATAAGTTTACTGCTTCTTCTGAATTTGTCATTGCATGTAAATGGCAAAGAAAAACAAAAATCTCAGAACTCAATATTTACTGCTAGTTGTTCAAGATTGATAAACTTATTAAAATATTTTAAAAAGAAGTTCTGAAGCAAGTTTTTCAGTATTAAAACTTTATTTGAAAATCTAAATAATTAATAAAAAGAATTAAAATACTTTAAATTTATTATTAAAGAGCCTTACAGCCTGCATGCCCTGGGCTCAAATTTATACTCTAAAAGAGGAAAGGAGGAGTTGATCTTCAGTCCTCTGCATGAGCATACCTATTACTGGGCTGTGCCATCTGCATATGTAGGGAAACTTCCTCTTCCTTCATCATTCTTTAAATTGTCAAATTTGAGCCTCAAAAGTAAAGGGACTTCATCCCAAATGACTTTGAAATTATTTGACACTTCTAGTTCTTCCTTTTTGACTCTAACTATTTGTAAAACATGACTTAAATTCCCAAATAAGTTCAGATTTACTAAAACTACTTTTTCATTTGAGTGTGAAAAATGCCAAATAGTTATCAATTTGTTCTTGCCTAAATTAAACATATTTCAATGGATGTAGTATTTGGCAAAATTAGATTTATATTTATAAAATTGTAGCATATTTTTATGTATAAGAATATAATCAGGGTACATGCACCAAGAACGAATGGGGTCTTTAATTAATATTTATACTGTTTATAGCAGCTGTTAGGCATAACCACCTTCCTGATTGTAACCATTACCAAAATATTTAATACCATAAAATTAAATCTGGCTGAAAGAAGAATTGTGTGGAACCAGCCACTAGGAGAAATTTCAATATACTATGAAGTTTCCTGAAGCAGAACACCTGCCTCAAGAAGTACTGACAGAAACATTAATAGAAAAGTGTAAAATGCTAATTAAAGTTAAAAGCTCTTGAGCTTCATATAATGCTTTTTGAAACTGAAAATAATGTAGGTTCATACGAGAAGGGTAAATAACTACAACAATGCAATTAGGTCCTAAGGAATCATAGTAAACAAAAGAACTATAGCTGAATTTTCTTCTTTTTTTCATAACAGGAATACTGAACATTTACTTGCTTGTAGTAGAGGAACTTAAACTTATGTCTTGAAGCTGACATTTCCAATTGAAAAGCACTTTGGAATAAGTTTTACTGCATAAATCTTTTTAGTATTTCACATAACACTTCAGAAAAAAAACCAAACACCCTCAGAGGAAAATAATTATGTTTGATGAAAGCTTAATGTGTTAAGATTCATATTAATTCAGTGCTAAGATTCACATAGCAAGCCTTAAATTTGCTAGTAAAGTAGGTAAATCTTGTACTCATATTGTCATACTGTTATTACAGAATTCAGAAACAGAAGTGAAAATCATGTTGTTGACTAGCTAAACCAATTAAACTAATATGCAGACTTGATACCCATCTACAATGCAACTGTTACCATAAAAGCAAAAAATAACGATTTTGTTTTATTACAGTTTATTTGAAAGTATACCTGTACTATAACTGAAATGTTCTGCGACTGATGAACTGTCCTAAAATATTCTCTAAAATAAATATGAACTTTTTTTCTTATGATTTAGGAATATTTGATCAAAGTGGTACATATATTCATGTAGTAAAAGTGGACATCACTGAAATAACAACTCCAATCAAGCAAATAGGAGAAACAGTTTTCTAATGCCTGAATTTAAAAGGGAGCGTAACATATTAAAATTGTTGTAAGCACATACCTGTCAAGAAGACTAACATAAAGCCTAAAATGGCCTTAATATTTCTTATTCACATTCATGAATATATAGCTGGACTGAAAATCACAGTCATCAATTTTTTTTACTCTTTAAAAAAAAAAAAGTTGAAAGACTCTTTGAGATGGTGTCAGACATGTCAGGTAACATTCAGACAAAATAAATGTTTTCAGAAATCAGCTGAGTGATTTCTGCCCACCTCTCAAAAGCCACTTAGTGTGTTACTGCAGCAGCTTTTGCTGCTAGGAATGGACTCCACAAGGCTACAGTAAGTACTTTCCATCCCAATGTAGCAGACAAAAGAAGCTAGAGCTGGAAGATGAGTACTTCAACAGGGAGCATGCTCAGAAACAAAAACACCTACACCCAGAACCCCTAGAAGAAATCTGTTGTCTGGCAGTCTGTTCTGTCTAATTGACCACATCAGTAAATCACTAAGCTTATTCTTTTAGTTCACCATCTTCATCACCCAAAATGAAATTGTTTTGGGGATGGAGTGCAGAGAAGAGTCTGGAGGGAACATACAGGTGCTCAAGCTCTGTAACTGGGCTTAACCATTTTTACTGTAAAGTGCAGATGGAGGGGACTTGTGCGCTGTTTTTGAGACTAACATATAACAGGTTGGTCTTTATTACTTCTCAGGTTTACATTACTGGTTTCTGAGAGAGCTATTCTGCTCTGTTTCAGAGCAAAGTTAAAGATGCAAGTTTAAATCACAAAGAATCATGGCTTTCAGTCTTCACCTGTTTGATTTTGCTTTCAAAGGGACTGCATGCATCCTCACAGTCAGTTACCAGGTCTTAGCTGGGAGCCAGGATCAAACAGCTGAGAGATGATAGAAAACAGGTCCATAAACTACTTCTCACTTATTCTCAAACATCTGACCACTTCCAACCTGCTTGTTTGATTTTGGCATGAGGCGAGTTCAATTTAAGTTTTAGTCTTATGTTATCAGCTTGCCTCTGCCTTGAAAAGGAAATGCTCACAGAGGTATTGCTGGGAAGCCATTTAGGAAGCTGCTCCTTGCTGCCTCTCAGCTGCACACTAATGGCTTCCAGCTGAACTAACTGCATTCATGCTTCTCCCCCACCCTGTCCCCCTGCAAACCGCTGCTGGAGACGGCCACAAGCCCAATCAGATGTCTTAGGTATCAGAGCCGGGAGCCACTGTTTCTTAGCAGTAACGTTACTGCTTTCCTGCCTATCTCCGAGTGAGTTCCTGTCTTCAGCTCTGCTCCTTCAGTGGTCTTCGGTGAAACGGGGTGAGCACTCGCCCAGGCGGTGCCTGTGCTTCAGCTGGGAGCCATTAACTGACAGCTTGTGAAATGGCAAGGAACAATTTCCTAATTGCCTGTCAGCTGTAGCTGCCTGAGGAACCCTTCCAGCATGCGTCACAGCAAAGTCAAGCAGGTTATTTCAGTTATTTCAGACAACCCCCAGCAGAGATATAGGCTACTCTGGTTTCACTTTTTTGTGATGGGTCTGTTCAGGAGCACTCAGAAATTGTGGTGGTGGAGGAAGCCATACATCCTTAAAAACACTTCACTTTCAGTTACTTGCTCTCAAGCCAGGCCCAGGTCTCCATGATCACATGGTCACGCTCTGGGCACGTGAGGCACAGAGTTAGGAAGCCCCCTGTGACCACACTGGGGTGGAGACTCTATGTAGAAAACCCTGAAGGTTTGTCAGCAGCCTGCAGTGCACCCTGGACAGAGGAACAAGCATCGCTGCTGCCTTGAGTAGAACTTGCATGTTGTCTTATTGGGAAGGTAGGGGAAAGGGAAATCAGCACTTGCCTTTTGCATAACAGCTTACTGACAGGAGGATTCACCCAGGAGGGGAGACATCTATCTTAACAGCTCCAACCTCATTTCAAATGCCTTTAAATCACATGTCACATGAGGTGAGGCTGTTTTGCCTGCCAGGGTACAGAGGATTCTGGAGTGGGGAATGCTTCACCATTACTCTTAAAACTGAATATCAGTGCAGCCAGGAGTGCAAAGGCCTTCAGGTGGGAAGAAGAAGAGGGAAGAAGTGAGTCTATATGCCTATAGCCTATTTGTTAGAGCTATGAGGTGTTAGACTGGGTTTATGTTCCTATTTCCTGAATGGTTTGTGTATTTTATTTTAGCCAGTTCTATATACTGTTGTCCCAGGAGCTGAGCACGTGGGAGTTAAATTGCATTTTGTTTTAGTTTTCAGCTGTACAAGCTCCATAATCAGGGACGTTCCAGTGACAGTATTCTGCCACTTACCACAGCGGCAGTAAGTATGGAGAGAAGCAGAATGGGTGATTGAAACACCTCAGTTTTATCTCACTCAGGGCAAAACATGGAGGGACAGGGACTTGGAGCCAGAATTTTGTAAGTTATGAACTTGCAAAAAACTGAATGACCTTTTTTATACCAAGAGCCAAATGTACTCTAACCATTCTAGATAAACGAAAGAGACTGAACTATTAGTCTGGAGGTGAAAGAGCATGATTTCTCTCAATAGATCTGCATCCAAGAAATGTGCATAGTATCTGCACATTAAAAATGAAAAGCAGCCTTTCTAACTGTTGTCAGCCTGTGAAAGTCTGATTTTTATTTCAGAAACCTCTTTGTTTCAGACATTGCTTACGCTGAATGGGTGGAGATTAAATAAGTTGGCCGGCTGTATTGAATCAGGCCCTTGCTTAAGAGTCCAACAGGTCTCTAAGCTGACAACCAAGAAGAACAGAAGGGGCCAGGCAAAAATATTTTGGAGAGATAGCTGTTCTATTTCATACGTGAGATCAGAAGATAGCTTAAAAATTGTTAGAACCGTAGATATCTAGGTCTTCAAACCCACCTCACTGACGTACATCTCAATAGCAGTCTTAAAACAGTCTGAGGACTGAACCTCACAATATAGTGCATATGTATCCAGCTACAAATTCAAACCCCAGATGGCTCTGTTTTCTCACACTGCAAAAAGACCTCTCTGATATGTTACCATGACTTAAGTGACCAAATCAGCAAATGACACCAGTGGCATTAAGTACTGAAAATGTGACTCTTTCAGAGGGCAAACTGTACACAGCCTTCTGGATGCCAGAGTTGCAGTGTTCTGCCATTAAAAAACTTGACTGGTGGGAAAGATACAGAATTCTTAAACTCTTATCTCAAGCAAAAATGCTTCTGTATTTTTTTGACAGTGTGTTTAAGCAAGACCTAGTCCTGCTGGAAAAGGAAAGAAGCTGAGGCTGCTCACATGACTGCTCAAATTGTCACAAACTAATTAAGTGCTTTCAGCTGTGTCTATATTGTGCCACTTGTGTGTTTACTTGGCTTGTTCACACTCAGCTGTAGGTGGCTCTTTCAAACATTCCTGTGTTTATTACTTTTGTCCCCTATATCAGAATGGTTTTTGAGGAGATATAATATTGACAAACATGTCAAACTTTACTTTCACACCATGTCTGGTAAATAAATGGCTTGAAAAGATGCTGATGTTCACTGTAAGGGAATGTGTAGAATGCAGATGTGGGTACTTGGAAGGAACAGTCACCGTTGAAACTCAAATCTGTAGCTGCTTTCAACACAGATTGAGTGACTGGCTTCTTTCAGGGCTGGGGTGTAATTCCAACCATCAAATGCTGGTTTCTTTTTAGACTATTGTTGCAATATACATAATATCCTTGTGGCAACCAAACTATAATTACAAAAGATGTATCATGCTTCTATTTCCAGGTGCCTCAGGTAAAGTTTTGAAACTTTTCATGTGTGAACTGAACTTTCTCTTTCTGGCTCCTTCCCAGGCATAAATTTATGAAATGTGTAGTAAAAATCTAGCTATTCTAGGCTTCTGAAGCTGACAGTAAGCCAGTGTTTAACTAATTTCCAGTTACATTATGCCTATATATAAATCAAATATCCTTTTAAAAATTACTAAACACACAACTTGTGTGATATGACTAGTGAATACTGGCAAATAATTTTGATTTACCAACTCCAACTGACTAACTAGACATCATAAATTAGAAGTGATGAACAAATCCTTATAAAATTTGGTTTACCATATTTGAAACTAGTTTGCTTTTGTCTGAAAAAAAAATATGCAGGTTATAATTATATATTTTTGGCCTTTTCTTTTTAAATAGAATTTCCCAAACATGTAGATGGCTGTAAGAAACACAGATCCAAAGTTTGCCGGCTCAGCATTGCCATCCAGACTGACCCAATTTTTTTCACACCACTTGACACTTGATATGCAAGGTACAGAAAACAAAACGAGGTGCAATTGTGCAGGAGATTGAACTAGATGGCATCTGGAGGTCCCTTCCAACCTAGATTAGTTTATGCTTCAGAAGGTAATGAGTGAGTACAGAATATATAAAATTAGAGTAATAGGTTTTCTACACCTGCTTTCCTCAGTGCTTTGTAAGTAACTACATAGTTATTGTTATAAATTTCAGTCGAGTTAGCTTAGTTTGAGTGTTAGCGAGTCACAGCCACGTTACTGGAACTGTATTCACTTTTAGGAGAAGCTGCTGCTGGGAGGAAATCTGAAGGACGTTAGCAAGGTCTGACTCCTTCCTGGAGGGAGAACTTATCAGTCTTTTTTGGTTTATAGGAGCAGCCCTAGGTAGAAGGGACCAGAAGTCAGTCAGTGTTTGAAAAAGTCCATGTTCTGGCTGCAAATTTGGGTGAATAGACTAGAGGTAGTAGAAAACATGTTGCTCCTGGCAACCTAGGACCAAGCACATAAGAAAAGAAGAGTTTTGTACAAAATGGCTATGATAAGGATGAGCCCTGATAGGAAGCATGAAATAATGCTGCAGTTCAGAGGTGAAGACTGCAGGCACACACGAGTCCAGTCAGCTCTACGTTAGCTAACCCCTGTGCTGCTGGCACCACGGCCCAAGCCTTGCACAAGCCAATTTACCCTGTTTCCTATTTACCAATAATCCTCATGTTACTACCGCGGCCTATCAAGCTAAGATATACCCTCAGTCCCTTAGCGAGACTGGAGAAAAAAAAAAAAGGAATAAAAGCTTAATGGGATGACAGTTCCCATTGTTCTCAAATTGCGCCCAGATACAGTGGAAGCATTCCACTGCTGCAGCATGTGTTCAGTGGTTACAGTCATGGGCAGTAGGAGAAAATCCTATGACAAAGATGTTGATCACTTTTGAAAATCTCACCTTCAGTTTTTGCTGAACACTCCTATAAGGAGGCTCCTTTATGCTCTGCAGTGCTCCATTCAGTGCAGGAATGTAATAGGAATGCAGTACGTATAACATTTATACATCATTATCATCATCATCATTATCATGATGTGTTATCTGTCTGGCAATCTGCTTGCAATATGAATGACAATTCTTCATATTGGTCATGTTTTTCCATGAAGCAGATAATTATTGCTGGCAGAGAAAGGCAGCTTGGATTTAAGAAGGCACCAGATGTTGCTAAAACTGCTTTTAAACTCTTTGTTGCTTCCCGGAGCTTGCAGCGTACAGAGAAATTGCAGCAAAGTACTGCTTCACCAGAACTGGTAGCCTAATTTCTTTGGCTGTTTCTGTTATACTTTAACCCCAATGTCTGTGTTGTGGACACCCAAGGCAATCAGTAAATCTAGTCCAGGTTCTCACTATGGTCCACTGGCATCAATTAAAGATACTCATGGCAGCTAGTATCTGCCTTGTTGAGAACAACCTTGACTGGAACCCATAGCTAAGGATAGCTCAGCTTGAGGCAAAGAACCACCTAAATTACTTGAAAGCTAAATATCTTTCCTTTTAGCAAAATATTTTTGACTAAGTCTTGGCATCAGAGGGTGAGGCTTTGACACTGAATATTGGCTTCAGTATCAGCTGTTTGAGACTATATGCATATATGAAACTGGACACCAACTTCAGAGATTCCTACTTAAGAGACTGTTTCTGCTTGTCAAAGACCTGTATTTTCTATGGGTTTCTCCTAAGGACCACATAATGTAATTACAATTAATTACTTGAAAGTTCTTGAACAGAGATACCATCAAATGTAATCTTATTGTAGGTTAACATAGGCAAGTTGGGAAGGGACTTATCAAAGGAAATCAACTGGACTGCATGTTTTGCCTGAGTCTGTTACCTATGGCAAAAACCGTGATCAACACACAGTATTATATAGACAATGTATTTATGGATCTCAAGAAGTATATATTTTCAATTATTGTTTCCAGTTTTATAGGCTTTGTTTTTTTTTTCTTTTTTTTATTCTTTTTTATAATATATGTCAGCTTTCTGACTTCCAGAAAAATGAATGACACCATTTATCTCCTCTGGAAAAAGGTAGTCTTTAGATAGTTAAAGGAGTTGTTGTTAAGTTTTAAAGAGAATTACAAATTGCGTAAAATCACAGAAAGTTTCTTTTAAAGATCTCTTGGGTCTGGTTCTCTCTTTACAGACAGTAAATTACACAAGCGTGATTGCATTTGTGATATTTCACTAGAGATACTCCCAGCCTTACAACTGTAAAGTAACAAAGAAGCAAGCTTCACATGTAGATTTCAATTTCTCCAGATCATGCTGGGGTGTAGTGCAAAAAGGGCAAGGAGACAATCTTCCTGAACAATAAGCCAGTCCATTTTAACATCAAACAACAAAGTCCTTCAAAGCAATCATACAATCAGGCATTTATTTGCATTGATAAAATGTGTAGCTATCTGATTGAAATAATGATTTCAATTATTATTATTATTATTATTATTATTATTATTATTATTATTATTATTATATCCTTAACCAAGACAGGTCAGACCACCTTCATTACCTGTATCATTCTGTGTCATCTGGACATCTTACTGTCTGTAAGTGGAGAAAAGTTTAGTGGAAAGAATAGTTGGATTGTTAAAAGTATTAGCATTTCATTATTATTCTTAATTAAAATGTCACATAAAATGTCTCATATCTAGATGCCACTATCTCGTTTTCTAAAATGCTATGCCTAAAAGACAAAGCTAAAGGTTAAAATTAAATGCAATTATATTCTCCAGGAATAAAATGGGTATACATTAAAAGTATAGTTAGGCTGTAAATTCATTTAAGCTTTTAAAAATTACAAAGGAATATATAAAATGCAAATTAAAGGAGAAAATCTTATTTATCTCCCCTGTTTGTATGGTAATTGGCTGCTTTTAATGAATTAATCTTATGCACAGACTCCTGCTAAATTAGACTACCTATAATGTACTGTCTTCAAGTAACTTCACATTCTCATTATGGCCTCCCTAATTTCTAAAGTAAAATTAATATAATTAGGGAGCAAATCAATACATATTGATCTTGAGTTACTTCAATGGAACAAAAGAATAACAGATTAAAAGGAGGTGATTTTTGTTAGCATTGATTTTGTTAGCAGGCTAAAACAACAGTGTTGAAGAATTAAGTCTTAAAATATTTTCCTTCCCTGAACGATATCCTCTGGTCATTTTATATTCCCTGTGAAGCATTTTTGCATGGCTGTGTTTGAAAGAAATGAAAAAACAATCTTTTTGCCCTCTGTATTTGGGTGACTGTTTGCTTATGGCATAGTTTTCTTATGGCAAAAGACATTGAGTGTATTTTCTTTTCATGGAGATCCATTTCAGGCTGCAAATTATTTCATCAGCCTATGTTTCTCTTTCCGAGTGTAAATGAAAGGTGGATGCATGCTGGCAAACACTACCTGAATAAATAACTGGTGGTATACTGGGATATAATCAAGCATATGCAGTGAGGAACTTGAGGTTCATAATGAGAAATAATGGAAGCATTCACAGAAATCAAAGCCGCAATGCTTTTCTACATACCCACCAACTTATTTCATGTGGAAGAAAATGACACTTCCTAGCAGAAGAGAGTAAGTTCTTTTTATTGTATTCAGGAAGACATATTGCTATATAATGGCTTTAGACTGACATTTATTAGTAAGGTGTAAAGGAAAAATAATAATGTGTTACCTTGGCAGCTGAAGTCCATATTCTAAAAGTTGCCACTGGGGATGGAAATGTCTCAGGTGGTTCTAGACAAAGGCTTGTGCTGCTCCACGTTCCTTTGGAGCCTCCACAGGGCACCAGGCTGCTGCTGCAGGTAGACTTTACCCAAACTCATAAGAGCATGTTGATTGAAGTCAGAGGCAGTTAATTTGCTTTTCACATCTTAAAGTCTCTGCAGAGCGTAAACCCTTTTTCCTAACTCATATTTCATTTCTGTATTTCACAGAAGCTTTATAATATGTGAACAAATTCCCTTGGTGCATGTGATAAATCTAAATTGCTTTGTTTAAAAAGGTAATTAATTTAGAGTTTTTCTTTCAATTTTCACACCATATGAACATGAATAAAGCCTTTCATGGTGTATAAATTTATGTGCAGTGATTACCCAAATGAATGGCAGAAACAGCTGCACCTTAAATCTTTACACTGAATATTCTGATTTACTTGAAGCTAAATTGCAGATTCTGGTTGCATTTCAGACATTCATTTAAACGTAATTTTAGGGAAACAATAGCAGCACATATAAGAGATGTTATAAATATTAGAGGAAGAAGAGCTGTTACGTTTTATTTGCGAATATACAAAAGGGTTTGCACTATATAACCTTCTATACTAAAAATGGGGCTTTGATGGAGGTAAGGTTAGTTGAATATTTAACAGTATTCCACATTAAGTTATATGTTGATACAATTCAAATACAATGAATTGTGTAACAATGTAAAACATACCTGACCATCTACATGACAAGTAAGAAAGCTATTGTTTAGTATTAAATTTTGCAATTGAAAAAACAATACATTTAACACAAAATCTTAGGGACAACCACATAGATGTAATGTAGAAGTTGCCATCACTAAAAAAATAATTTTTTTTTTCTTGTATTAAGACACAGCCCCATTCTAAGCTGGCACAGTGGAGGATAATGGCATTTTAAATATTTTTAGGAGAATATAAAAAACAATTATATGTTTTATAAATCAAATAACTACAGTTGTGCAACAATATGACATTACCAGGAAAACCGGGAGACTTTCTCTCTTCTTCTTATAGAGCAATATTTACTTTAGCTCTTCTTTTTATTTATTGATTACATTATTTCTGCATTAAGAGATATTATTATACCTTATTTAATTATAATTTTCAGATGTACTTGATCTTAGACCCTATTTGAACAAACAAAGACCTGATGGTAGTGAATTTTGACTTGAGGTAAAATCTAGGTGTCTGTGCTATTACCTAAATAGTCACATCCAGTCTTGCTGGGTGACAATTATTTTTATTTCAGTTTCATAGGGAATCTCAAGAAAAAGCATCAGGGGAAAAGACACCGTTGTCAGGAACAAACAGATCCTGGAGCTCAACAACTAAATGGCACTTCTTGTTGGTGTCCATGAAAACAGAAATTGAATTTGGGGGATATCCCCTGAATCATGATATTCAAGGTCAAGAATACCCTATTACTATCTGAGATCCTGTTTAGATCTCAGGTTCGTGTTCTCCTAAGCTGAAGTGGAAGACATGAAGAAGTATTTTTCTGTGAGTTCACTGATTGGTAAGCAGAGTTACAGAGAAGTGAGGATTTTTGTATTTGAATCCTTTTAAGAGAACCTTTTTTTAGGATTGAAATGGCAAATGATCTTTCATTGTTTTCCTTTCTCTCCTTCATTTCCTTCCTTCTTTTTCCCTCTTCTTATATCTCCCCCCCCTTTTCCCCTTTCCCTCTTTTGTTTCTTTTTCCCCCCTTTTCTCTTTTCCCCCTTTTGTTTCTTTTCCCATTTTCCCATTTTTTCCTGGGTTTTTTCCTTCCCCTTTCTCCTTTTTTTTTCTTCTTTTCTCTTTCACAACATTGACAACCTTTTCTGGCAGAGCAGTCCTTTTGACATCATATATGGATTCCCACATCAAGACCAGAAAGTGGGAAGCAACTCTTCTTCCTAGAAGTGGAGAGCAACCCTTTGTGGGCAGAGTTAACATCCAGCATGTCTTGCAAATAATAAGAAGAGGTAGAGATGCCAGAGAAACAATAGGTTCATTCAAAGAAAAAAAACAAAACCAGAACTCACTCAGTACGCTAACATCTAGAGCTGCTGGTTCCAAAAGAGTTCATCCATGTTTGTGTAGTGTTATTGCAAGACCTAGGAGTCAGTGTTAAATTCACTCTCGTGACCCAAAGATGAACTCCTAATTCAAAGGTGCTTTATTTTCCTTTTAACTGGAAGAGATAGGCCAAATTCACATTTGGCTACGCCAATTAGAACAATATCATGGAAATGAGGAAAAATGTCTTTTTGGGTTTTTTTCTGATCCTAATTTTTAAGCTATAGCAAATATATTACTTAGCTAGAGAAAAAGGCGAAATAGCCAATAGCCAAAACCCTGAGAATAAATGCTAAATCGCTTACAGATTGTCTACAGCTTGAAGATGGAAGGTTTAACAGAAGAAAGCTGCTCATTAAAGTAAAAAAAAAATATTCTAAAGATTTGAAAATTAAAAAGTAAAATTATAAACTCACGGAGATTATTTTTTCAATGAAAACTTTACCAAAAAAAAACAACCCACAGGACTGTAAAAAAGAACTAAGGAATTATAAAATATAAAAGAAAGAGTCAAGTTAGAGCTTAGGAGAAATTAATTTGAAGGCAGACCATTTCACATACAATTGTAGCAGAGAAGCTTAAATGGAGGAGAAAAAAAAATGAGGTAGGAGGATAAAAAAATGGGAGAAACAAGTAAATGGGGTCCTCCTGGTGTCTGCCTCCTGAGACAAAAAAGTCTGTGCTTTGAGCACACAGGCATGTGTGTATCCATCCTTTGAATTCAAGTCAGGAAAACCACTGGAAAGACTGCACTGGGAAGATTTCCTGAGAGCAACATATTTGTGCCTGAATAGCCATACACACAGAACAGAAATCACCAAAGCCAGAGCCCTGGTAGATATTTCTTGGTGAAATTTCTATGGATATATACTTCCCTTAGAAGCATGAAATCTTTGTCACCTAAGATTTCCTGAAGAAGTAAGATTTATGGAATGGAACTGACATTTTAGGAAAAGAGAGGTTATCATCCTCATTTCCATATCCACACCTGGATATATTTCCATCCCAGAGAACTGTTGAGAAGATATCGATCAGCAAGTTAATTTTAGTTTAAGTATAACACTGAGCTAGATTTATGTTTACTTTTGGACTTCAACAGTTTTTTAGCTTCCCTATAACAAGTCTCACAGGATCCAGTGACAGATTTTTTTAGTCATTGTTGTGAGCCTTGCTAGTCCATTGAAAAAAACCTTGTAACAGCCATCACCTCATGGAGAAAGGATTCAGTTTAAAATATTGAATGAGAAAAGGGGAAAGAGAATATGCTAGGATACGGTGAGAATTCAATTGGGGAATCTAAAGTGAATCTCAGACATGGAGAACTATGCAAGATGGGTTAAGTTCAGCAGATTTGGAGAAGCTTATTACTGCCACTTATGCAAAGATTATATTATTTTAATATAAGGGTTGGAAAAGGGTTGGATTTTTTTAGAATTTTAGTGGTACTTTAGGTGAGAAATAAAACAGATCCCCAAAACTTCATCTTTCCTAAGAAGCACCAAGATTTTTCACAGAAACATCTCATTTATTGCCAAAGAGGATGACAAAAGTATAATAGCAAAGGGTGGTTGGAGACAGATAAAGACCTCCTGAGCTATAACAGCAAGAGCTGTTAGCGACATTTCATGTTTAAATGCTGGTGGGATTCTCCAACTAAGAGTTCTCCAATGTATCCCAATATTGCCTGCTACAATAATTAGCAATTACCTTGCTCATATCATACCTTTGCAGTGGTGGCAGCCATACCCTTATGTTGGCAATCTTACCAACATAACCTTAGTACCCAATAAATATGAGAGTATTCAGTAAATTTACAGGATAGGAGTTGACAGATAGAAAGTATGGATACACCATGAAATAAATTCACAGTTACCTTCAGAAAGGATAGCTTATTTTCAAAGCTAATTTATTCTGTAAATCAAAGTGACTCTCATAAAACAAATGGGCTAATAGCCAAGATTCCATAAGAGCAGCCCTTTAAGTTTCATATGCAGAGTTATTCATACAAGCCTGTGCAGCCTGTCCAGCATTCCTCATTATTTCCCAGAAGGCAATGAGAAGCCTTGGATATTTATTGGTTCAAATAATGTATCACCTTGATTGTACATGACTGGGTTCCCCTTGGGTGCCATAATAGCATTTGAGTATGGCCATAAGGTATTTGGTAAAGGAATTAATTATTATTTCTTCTGCAATATCTGGGTGCCTAAATTGTCAGGATTGGTAATATCTCACATGATGAGTGTAAAGACTAGTCAAATTTGAAATTGCTGTATGAAATTACTATTATGAAGAAATTTAAAACTTAAATTACAAATGAAAGCTTAAGGCAAAATCAAAATGTCCCTAGGGAAAATTTACTCTTTGTCAAAACTGTGATTTTTATTGGAAAATATTCTTCATTCTTTGAGTTCTGGTGTATGGCTATTTTGCAGAGTCTGTCCAAAGTTTCATCTAGCTTCTGTGACAGTGAAAATTCTAAATTATTTAAAATTCCTTTACTAAAGCAGGTTTATAATCACTGTGGACAAAATACAAATAAGCTCTTGCTACTTTTTTTTTTACTAGCCCACATAAGCTGTTGTAGGAGGACAAAAAGAGCAGATGAGCATGAAGGTTTCTTTCCTTCTTTCCCATGCCTTTTTTAGCATAGGAAGCTAAAAATTGTATTTTACAAGAAAAATCAATAAAACAAACACTGGGAGCAGGCTATACTCCCAAAATCTTCAAAACTAAAATTAATTGTAATACAAAACATCAAGTTTATATAGCCAAAGTCAAGAAAAGTCAAGAAATCCACAAAGTTTTTAACAATTACTGATCATATTCTATAAATACTCCATTCGTAATCCTGTTTCCTTGTTAAATGTGAAGCTTAATAGATTATTGATTATGCTGTAAAATCTATACCATAAAATATACAAGATATGCGCAGTGGTAACATTCAGGTTGCTCTTCTAGCATTAACTTTTATGTTTCCTGACTCTCTGGATTTTAACTACAACCTTAAACGTTACATTTTTATACTAACAGTTCATGTGGCTCTTACTAAAATAAATTGCACCTACCTTTAACATTTACCAACAGACTAGAAAAGTAAGACAATGGTCTTTATTCAAAATTTGTTGTGACAGTCATGACAAACATATGGATAGTAACAGTCTTACAAGCAGGATGCTTATCTGTTTTACTAGTTCAGAAAGGTCTGATTGATGTGAAAGACCAAGGTCTCTCTAAAGATAATTTAGCCATTTCCATACAGTTTACGCTTGTGTTAGCTGTATCCTGCAAGGGGACTCCCAGGGGGATTTTCTCTGACCTTCCCTCTAAAAGGTAACACATAAGAGATTCCTAAAGGAACCATCATCTAACAAGACTAATGATAGCTTCCATGCCTATTATCATTCAGTGAGAGAGAAAGAGACTTTAAAAATGCAGTACCACATTCCTCCCTTGATGTTTCTCATGATCTATTAAGGTATTAGATGCCAGATAAATTAATCATTAAAAACTTACAGTTAAGTCTTTACAAATAATAACCAGGTGTACTTTGATTATTTTTTAACTCACTATATATATTTATATATTTCTGTCACTAAGCACAAGCGGTACAAGACAATTTGTTTATTAATGACTAATGGTTAGCTAAAGTTCACAAGAAGACCCCTATATTCTTCAGCCTTTCAGTGCATTAGAAAGTTAAGAGGATTACAGAAAACCATCCGTTCTTCATTTCTAAAATAGCTCACGATTTGTCATTCAGCTATCCTTTCATGTTATTTTGGGGAGTGTGAGCTATTGTGATGACTGTTTATTAGTGCATATAACCTGCCACTTGATTTATTTTTCTCTTGATCAGCAGTACTTTGCTTAAAAGTTTCTCCAGTACAGAGTTACTACAGAGAATTTGCTTGGGAACTAATTTTTATTGAAGTAGTCCTTCTCTTTTATCTTAGCTTTTTTAGCACAAAAGAGATGATCTACATTTTCTTCTAAACTCTTGTCACTAAAATATGATTATTGACATATTTTTCAGTGTTATATCCAATGTGTATTTTTAATAAAGAAAAATAAAGCTCTTTCAGAGTAGTGATGACTTGTTGAATTTCACTGTTACCACAAAGATCTATTTTTTTTTCCGGGGTTTGTATTTAGTTAGTCCCATGGGGACCAAGTGCCTGCATTTCTCTAGTGACCATGTTGCTTTCTACAGAAAATGATTGACCTGTATGGCTGGAGCTTAAGTTTCCTGGTGTGAACTAGGTCAGCTCTCTTTCTAGATCCCTAGGTAAGCATGCATTTGCATGGAATATGGGCAATTCTTGGTGTTTCTCCACTGTAAAATAACAAACATAGGTGAATTCAATAGAGTAATTCCAAATATGTTTTTAAATGCTAAAAAAAGTATTCCAACAATAATGTTTATGATGTATTTTATCATCAAACATCAAACCTTATCTGTCAAATCTGTGAATCTGTCAAATTTGTGAATCTGTCAAATCTGAAAACAAAGTGAGAGAAAATATTGCACCTAGAATTTTGAGAGTCCCCATGATAAAATCATTTCACAAAAATTATAACATTATCCAGAAGGGAAAACATTAATAATAGCATCTTTGGTTTCCTCTGTTGGACTGTTCCAAAGCTGTAAACCACCTTTATCCCATCTATCTTTGCTCTTTTACTTGATTAGGAATCTGGTCTATGGGCACCAAAGAAGACCATCAAGGCTAGATCAGATCCTAGGCAGGCTGAATTGATTTTGAAGGTTCCTTTCCCTCTCTCCAGCAGAAAGCTCTAAAAATAGAAGCCTTAATTCTAGCAGTATTTTTCTGACCAAGAAGGGAAAAAAATACCCATAGAGTATCGATCTTTTAGTCTTCTTCAAGCTGGATTCAGGTATGATGATCAGCTCCAGGATGGCTTGCTCCTTATTCAGGTAGGTGAAAGAAAGCTTTTGGGTTTTTTTCCTTCATAGGGAAGGACGGAATATAGTTCTAAATGTATCAGAGATTATCACTTAAGTTATTATACGTTGTCCATTCAGGCTGGATACAGCGGTGAGTGGCCCAAGAGACAGGTATGCAGTGGGGTAAGGAAGGCAAGCAGAGACAGAGAAAAGCCATTGGGTATTCAGCATATGTAAAGGCTGAATCTTTTTCTCTAAGCAGTATTTGATGTTAAAGACAGCACTGCTCACCTGACATTTTTCCTGTTATCTCTATGTAAGTATTCTGTGCATTGATTAATTTTTTTTTGGTAACTGCCCTTTCTAACATTTCTCATTTGATTTCCTAAGTACCCTGTTGAAGACTTATGTTCAAATCCTATAAATGTAGAAGTGAATGATTGCCTATAGTGTTAATAAGCAATAAAACCTCCAATATAACGTTCATATAAGGCAAATGTTTTATTATGGGAATTAAAAAGGTGTGGTGTGGAGGAGAAGTGAAGTCTGGAATGTGGAAATGATAGAGATGAGGAGCACTGTCATAGGAAAAGAATGTTATACGAACAAAGGGCAGCGAGGAAGTGATGGAAAAGCACATCAGAGAACCATTCGCTTGCTCTGTGGCCTGGCTGTTTCTAAGCATAATAAAAATGAGAGATATGAGGGTAATAAAACTCATGCTAGACACATCTCTAAAAAGGGAACTGACCAAAGAATAAAAAAAGCGCTTTCCTCCCATATGTTTTAAATTTCCCAGAGTGTATTCAGCTCCAGTAGCAAAGTACAAAGGTACCAGTGGCCCCTGGCTAATTTAAGATATAGGCTGCTCTGACGAAGGGGAATGTATGCATGGAGCAAAAACTTTAGGGCCATTCTGAGGGACACTTTTTTTCTTATCAGTTTGTTTCATAAATGTCTGTATTGTCGTGAAATACTGTGAACAGTTTAGGAAGGGATTCATTTTGGATGTCTGTAGCAACTGTATGTTTCAGGAATGATATTCAGCTATGATTCTTAGCCTCATCAAAGGCTTTAGATCAGATGACTGTGCCTTGAGTTCTTAATTGGCAAGTGTTCTAGTCACTATTCAATAGTAAATAAAGCTTTTTCCCTCCCCTAATCTATATACGTCTTCTCTGTGTCATATTGTCTCAAAGCTTTAAACTCATTGACAATGAAAAATACCAATGTAGATAAACTGTTTTTTACAGTGTCCTTTTTGAAGAGCTCACGCACTTGTGTGTAAGCACAGGTGTGCAGGAAAGAGTTCTGGAGTGTCTCTCCAATGAGTCACTGATGTATCAGCCTCAGGTCTCAGCCGCACTTTGACTCAAACCTCCTGCCTCTTCTTTAGTTCTAAGAAATGCAGAAAATATATAGTGATAGCAAGAGAATTATCACTGAAATTTAAAAAGAAGGGACAGAACACTTCAAAAATCTTAATTAGATCATCACTCGAACTAGTAAACTGAAAATGTAGTGGTTTTAGAAAGGTCTTGTTGCAAATACTATTATCCACAAGGCAGTCTTCTCTGTGGAACAGGGACTCGGGCGAAGGCTGAGGAGTTTCACATGTTAGGGTGCAGTTTCAATACCTTGGCAGCAAAAGTGTCTGAAAGTGTAACTGTCCCTCACTCTGGTTGCTTGGTTCCATGTCTGTGTTGCAGCTTGCCACTGACCATGATGACAGATTTGCTTTTTAACCCTTTTTCTGCCTACCCACTAGGACATTTACAGAGAAACAGATGAGAGTTAGGAAAGGACAGCATGGGGATGGCAATGAACCATGAAGGGGAAAAAGCAGATCGTCTTCTACCAGTTCCGGTAGAGTTTCTACCAGCTCTTCTGGTAAAAGAAGTGAAAGAAATGTAACTTCAGCTGTAGTTAGAACTACAAAAGGCTTATTTATGAAGAATTTAGTTTTAAACTGAATTTGGTTCATTTATCATATCTCAGCTTCTTTCAGAAGTGGAGACCCGTATGAAATTTTCTGCAAGGCTTTGAGAGCAGAGATTAGATAGCTGCAATTAACCTTCAAAATAGGCATATTAAAGTGAGAGTCGTACAAGTCAACAGAATGGTGGCCACCTTGGCCAGCATTTCCCAGAAGAAATTAAGATTTTTAGTATAACATCAAAAGTAGATTTATTTTGTCCCATATGTGAAAATGTTTGCCATAGTTCTTTAATTTAGTCTTGAAAATTACACATTTGGATTCAGAAATATTGAAGAATTCCATGCAAATTGCACTGCAGCTGCCTTGTGCATGTTATTCTATATCAGCTTGTTGACCATCATGCGCTATGAAATCCAAAATACCTGCCATGGTGAATTCAGAATGGAGAATCCTGTCTACAAAGGAGAAGAAAGGCATTTGTCACCCAACAGTGAACTCCCATTAGGACCCAGAGAAGAATTTTGTAAAAACGTACTTTTTTCTTTTTTCCAGAAGGAACATGCATTTCAGAAAAAAAAATAATAAATTAAAATCTGTCTTCCTAAAAAACAAGTTTGACTGAAAATTTCAGCCACCTGTAACAGTCTCTTAGGAAGATTGCTGCTATTGCTTAGAGAAAACTGTTCTTTAGGTCTTTTATTTGTTCAAAAGATTTTCAGTGTCCTTTCTGAGGCACTGACAGCTATTTTCTGAGTAGGTAGACTCTTGTTGCTATAGTAATTAAAGCCAAAACTAGTGCCTCAGTCAAAAGACTGCGGGGCAATGTTTGTTCCTGAGCTGCTATTGCAAGTAGGACTGTATTTACACAAGCTCCCTTGACTCTTCATGCCAAGAGTAGCAGAAAAGAAATAAAACATACATGCACACTCAGATGCACGTGCACACACTCTATTGGGGGTATGAAGGTTTTATTGAAGGTAAACATTTTAAAGACGTAGCCCCAGAAAATTCAAGGAGTGTACAATTTTGTCCTGAATTGCACGCCAATGACATGAACTTATCAGGTATGAAGTTGAAAAGAGATCTTAAAAGTCCTTAGGCATTTTTAAATAATATATTTCAAAAGAAGTTAGGTGTCTGAATACTTTTGAGAATTTGGCTGAAGTGCTGCTAACTGTTCTGTGGCATTTTACTGTTAAACTGAAAGGTGGTAGAGGGGAGGATTACCAACAGAATAACTTAAAAGCATATATTCTGACACCTATCATTTGTAGGGGTTCAATGAGAGACTAGATGTGTTCACATAAGAGTTCCTCATTCTCTCCCTTTCTCCTTGCCTCCTACCTACCTTTTCTTTTCTTATTCATTTTCTTTCTTGCCCCTTCCCTTCCCTTCCCTTCCCTTCCCTTCCCTTCCCTTCCCTTCCCTTCCCTTCCTTTTTTTCTCAATTCTCCTTTTTTGGGAGACAAACAGGTTTTTTTATATAAATGCAGCTGTCTCTAAAAGCTGTCATGCTTTAGTATGACAGCTTTAGTCATCTATAGTATACTAGCAATACAGTTAGCTATACTGACATAACATAGGATGAAACAGTCATAAGACTTAAAACTGTTAATTACTGATGAGATGTGATATTCCCATTGCAATTATGCGTTCTTTCCCTTTGGGTGATAGGAA